>NC_089319.1:7321845-7621845 GCF_036669915.1 Pocillopora verrucosa
AAATTGGTCTGCTCGATGAAGGGAAGTAACATATTTTATCCACCATTATTCCACTGTAATAAGTAGAGAAACCCAAAAATGATTTTTCTCGCTTCTCAGGAAAAAAACCGTTTTTATGCGAGAATTTTTTCTAGCTAAGCAGGTGCACAAAAGTTATTGGTCGCCACAACGAGTGATACAACCACAAAAATATGAAAAGTTACAAATACAAATTGCTTCGACCTCAGAGGAAGCATAATGTTTTTTCGCTCACTTGCAAAGCGTTCAACGAGCTTCAGGTCGGTTGCTCCACGCAACTGCTGCCAAAAAGCTAGCCTACCTTAGAATAACATTGAATACCAAGTCGAGACTATTTGTTGATAATAGCTGGGCAAAACACTCAGCGGCAAATAAATCACCTGGGGTATTTCGTGCATTTTCCAGCATGCAGTAATTTCAAAAACAGGAAGACAATTTTTGGATCATAAATGATTAAGTAGTCACCGCTTCTCCGCCGTTAGCAGAATGAGACAGAATCTTTCAGGAATAGTTTAAACCGCTTTTTTCATCATACTTCACAAGGATTTAAAAAACAAAAATCTGTCAGACAAAATAAGAAGAACCACAAAAGCAAACTTAGAATAACATTGAATACCAAGTCGAGACTATTTGTTGATAATAGTTGGTCAAAACACTCAGCGGCAAATAAATCACTCGGGGTATTTTGTGCACTTCCAGCATGTAGTAATTTTACTAAACAGGAAGACAATTTTTGGATCATAAATGATTCAGTAGTCACCACTTCTCCGCCGTCAGAAGAATAAGACAGAGTCTTTCAGGACAAGTTTGAACTGCTATTTTCATCATACTTCACAAGTATTTAAAAAACAAAAATCTGTCAGACAAAATAAGAACTACAAAAGCCAAAGAAGGCAACTCAAAGCGGTTCAGTTTCTTCTTATTTATACAATCATTTTTTAATTTTAATTTTTTGGTATTTTTTGTACGTTGGTGTGTAAAGGCTTAGCCAAAACGAAGTAAAATCATGTAAAAATTGTTGAATCTAACTTTTTCGAGGCGATGTTTCGTAGTGTTAAATTATATAACAGTTGCCAAGAAAATATTGTAACGAATTTGTTAGAGTTTTCAAGTTCATCTGATTAGAATTATAATCTATTTGGTGATGCGTCGTTGCGAATCGTTGGCGAGTGGTTTGATTTTTGCCCAGAATAGATTTTTGCTCACAATAGATATAACAAGGTTGCTGCAGAGGAAAAGTTTAGTTTGTTCGTTATTGACAGCTGATTTATCATGACTACTTCCATTATTTTCTCTTGTACCTGTAGTTAAAATTTAGTGGGCCGCACTTACAGCCTTTGGTTTAGAGAAGGATTTTGATCACCTATCCCCAAACGATATCACAAATTCACCTGCTCAGAGTCGCTAATGGAAAGTTGATAAAAGTCTCATCTACTTTGGGGTAATTTGATGCCACAAATAGTGTTCATAGAAATAATCCTGTGCGACGACAGAAATACAATGTAGTCCTGGAGCTACTTAATCAAATGACAGTTTCATGTTGAATTATTAATTTAGGCAATCATAACTAACTAAAGTTCTATTGAATTGTTGCTAGCTCGCTGTTTTCAATCGCAGAAAAATTGTTTTTGTGCCTCGCACGTCCCGGGCATTCATACGCAGTGGATATTTTTCTCACACTGTAATTTATGTCATACTGCAGTGGGCAATGGGTGAATTTGCCTGGATTATGGATTTACCGATCAGCTGTCTGGGTGGTTTAAGTTCGCAATTTTCGTTTTCGGCCTCAGAAACTCGTGTTATCAGTTTTAGCTCGCAAAATAGTGAACAATATCTGAAGTTCTTCGACTAACTGTTAATCAGTGACCTCAGGGACAATGGAAATAATGGTGGATAAAGTATGTTACTTCCCTTCATCGAGCAGACCAATTTTTACTCCACAGAAATAAAAGAAATTAACCATTAATTATTTTGAGACTCACCTTCAATTTAACATATGGCAAGCCATGTTTTTTTAAGAAAAGTGCAGAGTTTCCGAAAACATCCACTGCATAGCTAAATTAGCGTGGCGATAAGAGAATGAAGTCTTTGATGATTTTAAACAAAAAAAACAAAGATTCACAAAGGCTGATGCGAAAAAAAAAAAAAAAAAAGCTTCAAATGAATAACTTAAAGTTATAAATCAAGTTTCTATCGTCACCGATGCATTACTACTTAGATTGGTTGGCAGACGACACTCAGAGCTGCGCTGGGAAAGTAAAACATCCATTTTTTCCTAGCAGTATAATTTGCCATAAGTTTTTCGTGGAAAGTCGAAAGATTTCTCCTCTCTGACCGGATAGTGAGTACCTCTGAAATTGCATGTGTGTTTCTAAGTGGAAAAAGTTAGCATTTTCAAACTGTTGTCTGACCAACTCCGAATGTTGGCAAATTCCGAAAAAAATTCGTTTTTTAATTCAACAAACTGATCGGATGTATTATTTTGGTAATTTTTCTGATTAACCACGAGGAAAACCACAGTCTGAAACAACTTTTACTTCTGGAGATCTGTGTTTCCAGTAATCTTTATAGCTCTGAGGTAAATCTTGATCCGGCAGAACTACAGTTATTGTTCAATAATTATTAAGCATTTATTAGCCAGTGCTAGTCTAACATTGCCCTAAAATAACCTCACTGGCTTGTTTTGTAGTCATTGAGATTATAAATTCTTTTGAAATTATCGAAGAATCTTCCTTACAGAGTTAAGACTTGTAAAGCGATTGGAAAACAAATTTCGAAGTGAACGATTAATTATGAGTGACTGTGCGTGTATCACCCAATATCTTTCATTCTATGTGAGGATGTCAACTTTTGGAATCGCTGCCTTCTCTTATCTTCCGGATTTGTGAGCCAGCCGGAAGTAATTGACATCAACTCCAGCGATCACAATTTTCGACTGATCGATTGATCAAACAATCAGTCATAACTCATTTTTACTTAGTTTAAACGCCCAAGAGATGAGAATATTGTTCGTAGTCCGTTAGCTAGTAAAAATTCTCGCCTAGAAACGGTTTTTTTCCCTGAGCAGCGATAAAAATCATTCTTGGGTTTCTCTACTTATTACTTTCTTCAGCGTTTCCATCCTTGGGTGATTTATCAGTTTCAATATTCATTTTCTTGTTCCAATTTAGGTCGTCAACGGATTTCTTCATTCTAAGGGTTACCATGGCTAATTAGCACAAATAGAAGGTACGTGCTACTGGGTATTATTTATATACTTTCATATTTCGCCGACTTAACGAAGTTTAAAAATAAAAATACTTTGCAATGAAACTAATAAATGATTTATAACTTAACTTTTGCGTTGTTATGAAAAGTAGGCCACAGACAGGCGTAAGCCCAAAACAAAAAAGAACAAAACAGTTGCAGTTTCTTTTAGAAAAAACGCTATTTGCCCAATATTGTTTTCTAATGCGCCAGGAATGTTATTTAGCCAGACGCATGTTAAGGAAAGAAAAAAAATTGGGACTGTTGCCATTTTAAGCTATGTGGGTTTGTTTGACGTATCCTGTCATTCTAAAACTTGTGTCAAATGCCATTTAGTGAGTTGCATTATCTTGTTTGTTCCAGTTTTATCATGTTACTTGGCATCTACATTCCATTTTTGTTTTTTTTGAGACCGTATCTTGTCTTCCCTGCTGCACGACATTCGGAAAGCTGTTCAGTTGTGTTCGAGAGCCATGACGGTAAGTTAGGATGCGATGAAAATTTCAACAAAGTTAATTTGAGTTTATTTGAGTTGTGATGACCTTCAAAGTTCATCTACAAAATTTGAAGTTTTAGGGTTCCACGATTCAGATTTCACTTTGTGGAGCACCAAAGTGATTTTGGGCGCCACGATTACGTAATTCTTTTTGTTGGCACTATCTGTTTTTTTGGCTTAGCTTAGCTTTTTGTGTTCTTGCAGCTTTTGTTAATTAGTTTAGTACCGTGTGCTTCTTTTGTTTCATATGTGCGGGTAAGTTCTATGTCTGTTATAGTCCAGTGTAGATTCAGCTTGTTTCGGTCATAATATACTTTTATCGCTTTGCGTTGCTTCGCATCGTTCGTTTGGTTTTGTACAGGCGATAAACTATATTGGGCACGTTAAGACATGCAACTACAGGGATAATAAGCACAGGAAGAATTAAATAACGAAGAAAAAATAATTAAAAACTCACTATGACGAAATTGACTTGTGTTGCTAATAAACCAAGTGGTATGAAAGTTCGTTTCGAGTTTCTTTATGTCAAAACTACTTTTGCCTTCATTCTCACAGAGTATGCCTTATTTGGTCACCAATTCATCAAATTCAACGTTTCCGACTACTCTGAGTGTGCTTTGAAGTGCATGGCAAATGACACCTGTCATTCATATAATCTTCAAGCCAAAAGCAGTAGGCATAAGCATCAAATGTGTGAATTAAATAACCAATCGCGAATATCCAAACCTGGCGACTTTAAACACAGGCAGGGATATGTTTACAACGGTGCTGTTCCGGTAGGTTTGCATGAAACACTTGTCGAGTTATTTTATGTAGGAATTAATTTTGAATTATTTAATCTGCTATCACTTCTCAAACATTCCAAATAAAGTTCTGGTTTCTTTGCAAACAACCTTACAACCGCTGTATTTTTCTCTTCCCGTTATATGTGTATGTGCTATATACATTTCTGTTTATAGATGTAAATAGGTGAACTATGTACACACTTTGATTGGTTCTTAGCCACCGGAGGACAGACACGTTAATGACGTCACCAATGATGAGATTTTACATCGTTACTGATATAAAACAGATGTATTCTATGTTTCCGTGAGTCTGTAACGAAATAGATCAGGGAAGATGTCATCATCACTCAGCTGTACATCGTGCGTCACTTTAGTTCTTTTTGTTTTTATATTAATTTGACGTCCTCTATGACCGATTGATGAACAGACCCAAGACAACATGGTCAGTGGTTCTTTGTATCCAACAGCTTTGTTAAATTTGCTTATCATAGGTGTCCTGTGTTCCAAAAATTTGCATTGGGGAAGAAGACTGTCAGTGTCATCCGGGGTACAAGGGGCCGGGATGCCTGACGGGTAAGAAAACCTAAACCATCAGGGCTTCTTTAGTTTTGTTCTATCGTTTTCATATGCTATAGAAATGCTAAGAAAAGAATCAGTGAGACTTTGACCTTAGAGTGACTATATGATTGGTTCGTACCCATGATCTCGTGTCTCATGTCTGGAGGACAGACGCATAAATGGCGTCATCATTCACAAGTTTTGCTTCTTTATTATAAAAATTGATTCCATGTTGCCGTGTGTTCAGTTGTTTATTACATTCTCCCCTAGGAATCAGTCAGGAGGTTTAAGGAAATAAAGGAAATGATCACCTACGAGACAAGTCGTTGATCATTAAACGAAGACTCCCTGTCGTTACCGTGGGCAAAGTGTCACGAAAAGTATAGAGAGAATGAGAATTGATGTAAAGGGTTACAGCACATTTATAGATTGAGTAAATGGTTTGAACCCAGGAGTATCAGTAGTTTGTGTAGTGTGATCGTCCGGGTGTGTGTAGTTCTGAAAAGAACTGTTGTTGGTGACTGACGTTTCGACTATCTGTGCGATAGTCATCTTCAGAGTCAAGTGAGGAGTAGTTGTCAGTCGATGATGTTATAAGGTCTGGTCTGTTGAACGTGATTGGTCTGTTTAGCCGTGATGTGATTGGCTGGAAGACTCGTGTAGAGTTGTTAACAGTCATTGGTCGGTTTCGATCCGTCTGTTGTTTGTCGGTCTGTTTGTCGGTTTGTTCACGTCGTTAATGAGTCGTTTGTAAGGTGCTGGTAATTGTTGACATCTGTTGAGAGGCGTCTGTTCTAAGTTAGTGAACCAGCTTTCCAGAGTCAGTCGTTGAAAATAGTTTGTACTGTAGGTTAAGCATTTAGCAGAGTCCCAGTCGATTCTGTGATTAGTTTGTCGGTGATGTTCAGAAATGTGATTGTTTGCATCGCCATTTCTAGTTGCTCGTTTGTGTTCAGTTAGTCGCGTGTTAAGGTTTCTACCAGTCTCACCAATGTAGGAGGCCTGGCAGTCGGAGCATTCGATCTTATAAATCGCTCCCTGTCTGTTGTTGGGTTCGTCTTTGTCTTTAACGTTGGTCAGCAAATGTCGTAAAGTAGTAATAGGCCTGTGAGCTACGCGAATGTTGTAAGGTTGTAGGATCCGCGCGATAGCCTCAGAAGTGCCTTTGATGTAGGGTATAGCAGCTGTAGTCGTGATAGATGTGGAGTCCCTGTTAGTTTCTGTAGTGTCGGTAACTCTGTGAGTGTTTCGTCTAATGAAGTCAGTGTTGTAGTTGTTTTTGTCAAAAACGCGGTCAAGGTACTTGTTTTCGTCAGATAAACTGTCCGGTGTGTTGCAAACAAGTTGCGCTCGTCTTGTCAATGTCTTGATAGTCGTAGCTTTGTGGGAAGTCGGGTTGTAGGATGATTCGTCAAGAAGTCTGTCGGTATGCGTCGGTTTTCTGTATATTGTTGTTCGTAGTTCGTTGTTGTTTCGGCTTACCAAACAGTCGAGAAAAGGAAGCTTGCCGTCTTCTTCGATCTCCCTGGTAAACTGAATGTCGGTGTTTTGTTCGTTAAGGTGATTGTGAAAAGCGTCAATTTCGTCTTTGTGTACGGCGGTAAATGTGTCGTCAACGTAGCGTAACCAAAGCGGTATGGTTTGTCGGCAAGTTGCAAGGGCGCGTTCCTCGATGGAACGCGCCCTTGCAACTTGCCGACAAACCATACCGCTTTGGTTACGCTACGTTGACGACACATTTACCGCCGTACACAAAGACGAAATTGACGCTTTTCACAATCACCTTAACGAACAAAACACCGACATTCAGTTTACCAGGGAGATCGAAGAAGACGGCAAGCTTCCTTTTCTCGACTGTTTGGTAAGCCGAAACAACAACGAACTACGAACAACAATATACAGAAAACCGACGCATACCGACAGACTTCTTGACGAATCATCCTACAACCCGACTTCCCACAAAGCTACGACTATCAAGACATTGACAAGACGAGCGCAACTTGTTTGCAACACACCGGACAGTTTATCTGACGAAAACAAGTACCTTGACCGCGTTTTTGACAAAAACAACTACAACACTGACTTCATTAGACGAAACACTCACAGAGTTACCGACACTACAGAAACTAACAGGGACTCCACATCTATCACGACTACAGCTGCTATACCCTACATCAAAGGCACTTCTGAGGCTATCGCGCGGATCCTACAACCTTACAACATTCGCGTAGCTCACAGGCCTATTACTACTTTACGACATTTGCTGACCAACGTTAAAGACAAAGACGAACCCAACAACAGACAGGGAGCGATTTATAAGATCGAATGCTCCGACTGCCAGGCCTCCTACATTGGTGAGACTGGTAGAAACCTTAACACGCGACTAACTGAACACAAACGAGCAACTAGAAATGGCGATGCAAACAATCACATTTCTGAACATCACCGACAAACTAATCACAGAATCGACTGGGACTCTGCTAAATGCTTAACCTACAGTACAAACTATTTTCAACGACTGACTCTGGAAAGCTGGTTCACTAACTTAGAACAGACGCCTCTCAACAGATGTCAACAATTACCAGCACCTTACAAACGACTCATTAACGACGTGAACAAACCGACAAACAGACCGACAAACAACAGACGGATCGAAACCGACCAATGACTGTTAACAACTCTACACGAGTCTTCCAGCCAATCACATCACGGCTAAACAGACCAATCACGTTCAACAGACCAGACCTTATAACATCATCGACTGACAACTACTCCTCACTTGACTCTGAAGATGACTATCGCACAGATAGTCGAAACGTCAGTCACCAACAACAGTTCTTTTCAGAACTACACACACCCGGACGATCACACTACACAAACTACATTTATAGATTGTGTTGATGATGATAAAAACTGCGATTTCGAAACTAAATTTTTATCTATTTCTTTGAAATTTATCAAGTGAGGCTTGGCCATTTTGCTGCAAATCCTGGGAAATCTTGCAAGCATGTTCTTGAGTCAAATGACTCTAAAGGAGATGGGGAATACTGGATCGACCCTGAGGGCAAAGGAAACTCTTTGAAGGTCTACTGTGATATGAAAACTGACGGAGGTAGGTGAAAGGTACCAAGAGATGATACCGCATAAAAATGTGCATCGCTATCTGTCATGTTCAAATCATTAAAACTATCGAGATATACACACTATTTAAGATTTCACATTTCTACCTAGAACACTTTAGAATTGATGTGAGATGTATCGTCTTTATTTAATATTGCTAGGAGGCTGGCTTCTTACATCCATCTTTATGGTAGATAACCCGACCACTCCTCCCGCTTGGACCGCTGAGCCATCGTACCGCGGGATCATCAAATTCACCAATCACAAAATGGGTATCACAATTAGCGCCATGAAAGAACTCAGAGGACACTTGCAATTCACTCAGATGAGATTCCACTGCAGTAAACAACAGGGACGTACGTTCCACGTGACCACGGCCGCTAACAGCTCTGGTGAAGCTGTAGTCGAGTATTTTAGCAATCAGACGAACACCCGACCAAACTCGTGTCTCTCTTTTGTTAGAATGAAAGATGACAACTCTTATCTCTCCAGGAATTGTTCCAGATGGGGATCCGACAAATCTTCGAACTTCGAAGGGAAGTGGGGGCATAAAAATAAACAAGGCGAAACACGTTTGTACGATCTCACTGCAATTGTTGGTAAGCACTATCGCTGGAAGACAACCGGGATACATCGCCTGTGCGACGACAATAAGAACGATACCTCTATAAATTTGTCAAAGGGAGACTTTTGGAAGATTTTTGTTCGTTAAACAGTTACCGACAGGATAAACACATACTTAACTACCGACTTATAATTAGTGGCCTTAAAAAAGTGAAATGTTTTCACGAGGGTTTTGCCCAAACGAAACGTTTGAATATTATAGGATAACGCGAGTGAATTCATAGACCAATTAAGAGTTGTTAACATATTATCATTTCTTACGAGGTCGATAAATAAACAGTTCAAAACTTGAAAAATATCGAAGTGCTCTGTGAGCAAACTCGTGAATTGACAGATGACTTACATGATTTTTTTGATTATGTTTAATGTTATCTGGTTTAGGGAATTTTGTGGTTGATTGTCATATTTAGAGTACGAGCAGTAGTTCAGTGTGCGCTAATGTAGCAAGGAAACAAAGTAACCTTTGGATAAGAATGCATTACAATTGATATGATCATGCTATTACATTTGACAACATGTATCATTTTTGTTTCTGGTTCAAGTTTACAGGAATAAACCAGTCGAGCGAGCGAGCGAGTGCCATTCTGCACACCATATCTACAACTCGCTCTTACGCATGCGTGCAATTCACGAGTTTAAAAATGGCGCTGCTCGTATGAGAGGATCGTGCTGTGTCAGTCAAACTAAACTTTCACCCTTGAAATTATGCCGAGATACTTGATTAACTAACGCAGAACAGAGTTAGGTGCTCTAGGGCGGCGTAAGAATGGATCTTTTTGGTGACATGCTGATTTAAATACAGGAGAATCAATGGATAGCATACGTGTTTGAACCATCTTTCCCGCTTGTATCTCGCGTGACACTGACCGCTCTTAGTTTTACCGTTTCGCTCACTAGAAATATCGGCACAAGTGCCCTGGTTTGGGTTAAATAAGACCAGTTGTAAATACGTCATTTTGGATTGTGCAATAGTATAAGTTTCTCTGAATGATATTTTCAATTAAGCATTCGGTTGCAGAGGTATTTTTTAGAGGGGACTGCTGTGAAATCAAGTTTGTAAGGAAAGCACTTCATTACGAAAACATAAGAACCTTTTTAGGAGTGGTGTAGATTCTTCAGAGTTATCTAGTCTGCTTAGGTATTTGATGTTTGTCCCGCTTGGCTGTCTCTACAATATTTTTTTGCTCACTTGCAAAGCATTCAACGAGTTTCAGGTCATTTGCTTTAAGCAGCTACTTCTAAAGAGCTAGTCCACCTAAGAATAACATTGAATACCAATTCGAGGCTATTTGTTGATAATAGCTGCTAAAACCACTCAGCAGCAAATAAATCACCCTGGTCATTCAGTAGTCACCACTCCTCCGCTGTTGGAAAAATAATACAGAATCCTTCAGGACTATTATGAACTGCTGTTATCATCATTCTCCACAAGGATTAAAAACAAAACTCTCAGACAAAATTAAGAAGAACTACAAAAGCCAAAGAAAGCAACTCAAAGCAGGTCAATTTCTTCTAATTCATAAGGTCCTTTTTTTTATTTCATTTTTCGGTATTTTTCGTACGTTGGTATGTAAAGGCTTGGCTAAAAAATTGTTGAAACTAACTTTTTTGGACTATGGCGTGTAGTGTTTAACTATAAGACAGTTGCCGAGAAAATATTATTACAAATTCGTGAGAGTTTTCAAGGTCATCCGACTAGAATTATAACCTATTTGGTAGTGCGTCTGTGCGAATCGTTGGCGAGTTGGTTTGTTTCTGACCACATCCTCACAATAGATATAAAAAGGTTGCCGCAGGGAGAAAGTTTAGTTCATTTATTATTGACAGCTGATTTATCAATTTAATTAGTTTCCAAAAAGTGTCTGTTCACCACAACGAATCAAGCGGTCAAGAATACATTAAGAGTCACAAAGACAAACTGTGCATGGTGTCTCTGATATGTGAATTGTTCGCGAGTATTTGACAATTTTCACAGTGAACAACTTGGGTTATAGTCGCTCGTTGTCTGCGAAAGAAAACTTGTTTATAATTGATAACTGCTTTCATAAACCCTCATATTGATACAGGGTGGCCTAAAACTTTATGCAGCGATAAAATAATCAGTATAAATGTATTGTAATGCAGTTCTGAAAATTTTTAAGCTCGGTCGTTTAACATAATCTGTTGGGCATTGCTTCTATAAGAACCACCTAGGATCTCACAATGGACTTAACAAAAGTCGCGGGAGGGGAAGTTTGGTTCATTCATTAGTTACAGCTTCTCTATTGACTGTAGTTAAGACATTCTCTTAAAAACAAGAGGGATCTTAAGAGGGATCTTTTAACCTTTTATTTCATATGAAATAAGTACATCGTATAAGGGCCCAAATAACAGTCTCCAACGAGCAAACCCTTCAAAGATGCCAGACTTGAAGTACAGCCCCTGATTTTCTATCCTACACTAGCGATCACCTGGTGGTTAATGCCTCAAAAACTCGACGATACAGAGGCACAACTTATCTTTTGAATAACACAATTTAATCCCGATGTATAATAGGATACATACAATTCTTGCAAATTCTTTCATCCTTTTCTCATCACCACCTTTCGCCCCTTTTAGTAGTTTGACTAGTTTGAATTTGTTTAACATTTTTTTGGTAAGGGGAGAGAACGGTTTCTCTCGCTTCCTTATCCTTTGAAGTTACGGATATTCATCGAAACGACTTAAATGAGTGAAAGGAAGGTTTTTATTTTTAGAATGAACGATTTTCAATCAAGTAACATAAACCAAAAGCAAGTTTATCAAAACGGCCAACCAGAACCAAGATAAATATCCCAAG
The DNA here is from genome assembly GCF_036669915.1 of Pocillopora verrucosa. NCBI lineage: Eukaryota > Metazoa > Cnidaria > Anthozoa > Scleractinia > Pocilloporidae > Pocillopora > Pocillopora verrucosa. The sequence goes on from NC_089319.1 coordinate 7,333,511, forward strand.
GAGCCAATAAGAACTCATAATAAATGCATAAAAATGACCTCAAGGCGGTAAATCACGTAACGTCTTTGCAGAGAACATTCGTAACAGATGCTTGCCTTGTTTAAGTAAACTCTTTTTGGCTGTACTTCCCCCAATCGATGCTAAACGAAATTTGACTCTATTTGTCACCACACGTTCAACATAGCACTGAATAATCAGTGTCTTAAAACTAAGTATTCCATGTTGCATGACTAGCAACAACCGTTTCCCATACATTTAAGGTGAATCTGAACTCGTCAAAAACATCAGTTTTGCTGATGACGCGACCAATTAAGGCAAAATCTGATAGGAGACATTTGCATGTGGACATTGTTGATGCAGAGACAAAATGAATGTAATGAAGCTGGCTCGAAGCCTATTACTTACCGACTTGAGTTTCTAAAATGTTTCGACAAAAGTTCCTGTTCGCCACCACCAACACCAGGAATACATGAGGGGTCACAAAGACAAACTGAATCAGCCAAGAAGCCTGCATGTCGTTCGTAGATACTTAAGAAACACACGTCGAAAAAATTTACTCGTTGTCGCCTGTTGCCTGCGATTGGAAGCCTAGCTGTTTCGCGAATGATAACTGATTTGATAAACGCCCACAGTCAGGGTCTTAATTGATCCCCATTGTAACAAGCTTTTATTTTTATTATATGGATATAAGACTGAATAGACCACATAATGATCTCTAAACGGCTGATAATTAAAAGCTACACGACTTCGCTCAGCCATCTCGCTTTTCCATGTCACATCATCGATCTCGTGGTGATTTAATGTTCCAAGTAACTCAGTGTTATTATGAAATAGTCGCCACAAAGTTATTGTAATGTAGTTCTGACAATTTCCAAGTATACTGTGATAACCCGTTTTGTGTGACTTCTATGCGTATCTTTGGCGAATTGAGTTGTCACTGTTGAGAACCTCACAATGGACTGAAAAAGGTTGCCGATTTTGGTGCAGATTTCTTTAAAACAGTGTGAAACTGGGTCTCAACTACGATGCAAAAAGCTTTTATTGGACCATATTACACTAGCAACGTGAACAGTTTATTTAAACCAATATACTTCTATTTCTGAGAATATTGAAGTTGTAAATCATATTTTACAACTTAGATGACAAACCCCCGTTACTGACACATATAGCTTATAAATTGCGCCACTCCAAAGTTCAGATACTGTTATAAAACAATATTCCCAACTCTCACTAGAAAGTCCTTAATTGTCCTTGTCACCATGCAAATTGCCAACGCATATGCAAGATATGAAAAACTACTTTATGACACTACTTTATTGAAAGGAAAATGTATAGCGATATAACACCGATCATTATGAGAACAAGCCAGTGTTGAGGCTATCGAGCAAACCTGAAAATCTTACATCTGAGGTTTTTATCTGACGAAGTGCTATATGTATAATGTCAGTTGTATATTCAAAAATGTTATCTCCGTGTGACTGTGTAAATTTTAGGTCAAATGCACTCTAGACTGCTCTAAGTTAATTTTACTTTGGTTTGCATTCAAGGTCAAAACCAGACGTGCTGTTATGTTTATGTATACTAGATGTCAATACAAACGCATATAAAAAAGCTAGTAGCAAACTGTATGGACTTATTTCAGTTTAAACTGACTAACTTTGACAAATTATTCAGTTCACTTGTCCGTAACACGTTATCGATTGCGAAACGAACGAACGGACAAACATTAATCTGAATGGAAACATTCAGAGATGTAAGAACCTGATCATCATGGAAAGTTTTGTTTCATAAATGCATAAAGTATTAATCAACGAACAGATGCGCCGTTAAGCTATTAAAACCAGTCTTTCTCAGTAAATTAGTCGGTTTATAGTGGCAAAAGATCCCCTTATGATCTTTTGGTAGTCGTCAATATGTTTGACTGAGTCGAGATTTTTAGAGAATCGCATTCTGCTATGTCCTGTCACTTTTTTTTCTACTCGTTCTTTGCTTTTTTTTTTTTTTTTGTATAGTTTATGTTGTATTCTATCAGATCTAAACAAAGAGATTTTACTACTACTGTCTCGACCATTCTAAATTGTTTTTGAATTTGTATAAACATAATTTAGGCGTTAAGATGGTTATACAGAATTACCTTGAAAACGGCTCGCTTCAGGTGTTCCCTCCTTCCCATCCCTACTCTCCTCCACCATCCCCTCCCCCCTTCGTTTTGACAATGTTCGCCAGGGGAAAGGGGGGGGGGGGGGAAGTAGGAGGATTCTAGTTGTGTCACGATAAAATTTACCTGATTCTCCCTTAAGGTTCTGTAATTTTCTTATGAAGTCTCATGTCATAACTGGCAGTTAATTGGCAGTCAATTTTCTATAGTCTCCCCCCTTGTACTCTATTGACGACGACTGATTCCCCCTCCGTTCATCCTGAAAGCCATGTGATCCCCCTAAACTTCTTTCCCCCGCCCCCTGGGGTAACTAACGACTGGTGTCTTACCCTCAGTAGTCGAGGTTTTTCATAGAAACTACTTACTGCGTCAACAAACGAAGGACTGAACGGTCTTTTACAAAGTGAGAAATTGTAATTCCACACTGGGTCGAAAGTCAACCAAAAATTGATATGATATTCGGTTGAACTAATAATTTAGCGCACATAGATTTTCCGGGGCTAAAATACGGGTCATCGCAATACCAGTATCCATATAATAGATGCCAATGATAGTTGGGTGGAACGTATACGGCAAATCTGTACAGCCTCACTTCCACATAAACCAGAGCATGACTCCATTTTCCCTGATAATTACAACTCACACACTCCATGACCGACTTAGAGTTGTCGTCTTCCATTCTCTGAAAAAACCCACATCAATCGGGAGGCACATCCGTCTGGTCGCTGAAATACTGGACCACAGCTTCAACAGTGCTGTTACTGACCGTGGTCACGTGGAACATACGACCTTGTTTCTTACTGCAGCAGAATCACAGCTGAGTGAAAGACAATTGTGACCTGAGTTCTTTCATTGCGCTCAGTGTGATGTGGTGATGTGGTATCATTTCTTGGTACCATTTACCTACCTCCGTCAATTTTCATATCACAATACACCTGCAAAGGGTTTCCTTTGCCCTCAGGGTCGATCCAGTATTCCCCATCCCCTTTAGAGTCATTTGATTCAAGAATATGCTTGCAAGATTTTCCAGGATTTACAGAAAAATAGCCAAGTCTCACTTGATACTTTCTAAGAAGGAGATCAAATTTAGCTTCTAAATTGCAGTTCTTATCATCATCAACACATTCTATAAATACGTTTTAACCCTTTACATCAATACTCATATTCTCTATACTTTCCGTTACACTTTGCTTAAGGTAATGGCAGGAGTCTTCTTGTTTAAGGATGACCGGCTTGTCTCGTAAGTGATCATTTCCTTTATTTTCTTGGCCCCAATGACTGATTCTTGAGGGAGAATGCAATTAACAACTGAACGCACCACGGCACTTTACTCTTCATACCGAAGAGGACGACTTCGCATTTAGCCTCGTCCGCGCGTCGTAATTTCGGTACCAGATCACTGAACCGCGAGAATTCGGAAGTGGCCTATTCGTGTAGGGTAACTGTGTCGATATTTCTCGTGAACGTGACGCACGAAGAAGGGCAGGTCAATGTCAACCCAGCTGCAAAGGAAGATGGTGTCAAACACGTAAGTATTGTTAAAACGTTGACACGGCATGTCATCCCAGCAAAACGCATGTTTGCACCGCGCTAGCTAGAAAATGTGGATCTTTTTTGTGACTCGATAGATATTGCGTTAATCTACTGTCCTCCACATTATCCCAGCATATTTTCATTGATGATAGTAAAGGCTGGGGAATAATCGAGGCTGCAAACCTGCTCCACTATAAGGATTTCATTTTGTCGGAGAAGTTCCAAGATTGTGTTTATTTTAAAAGTTTTAAACTTTTGCCTGTAAAAATGTAATTATGATCTTTTCGGTGCATTGAAAATACTCAAAATGTCAGGCGTTTCCTCAAGCATTTTTAAACCTCATTTACTTCGTGAGAAAACTTGTTACCAATTATTTTCTTTCAAGTTTTCTTTGCAGACAACAAGTGACCAAAACCCAGGTTGTTCACCGTGAAAATTGTCAAATACTCACGAACACATCACATAACAGAAACACCATGCACGCTTCGTGGCTGACACAGTTTGTGTTTGTGACTCTTAAGGTACCTGCTTGTATTCTTGACCGTTTGGTTCATTGTGGTGAACCGAGACTTTTTGAAAACTGAACTAAAGTTCATAAATCAGCTGTCGATAATAAATGAACTAAACTTCCCGCTGCGGCGACCTTGATATATTCATGGTGAGGATCTGGGCAGAAACAAACCAACTCGCCAACAATTTGTATAGACGCAACACCAAATAGGTTATAATTCTAGTCGGATGACCTTGAAAACTCTCACAAATTTGTAACAATATTTCCTCGGCAACTGTTTTATAGTTAAACACTACGCAACATCGTCCAAAAAAGTTAGCGTCAACAATTTTTACATGATTTTACTTTGTTTTAGCAAACCCTATACATACCAACGAACTAAAAATACCGAAAAATGAAATAAAAAAATGATTGTATGAATTAAAAGAAATTAAACTGCTTTGAGTTGCTTTTTTTGGCTTTTGTAGTTCCTCTTAATTTTGTCGAACAGATTTTTTTTAATCCTTGTGGAGAATGACGAAAACAGCGGTTCAAACTAGTCCTGAAAGATTCTGTCTTATTTTTCCAACGGCGGAGAAGTGGTGACTACTGAATCATATATGATCCTAAGATTGTCTTCCTGTTTAGTAAAATTACTACATGCTGGAAAAGAAAGAAACACCCCGAGAGATTTATTTGCCGCTGAGTGGTTTTGACCAGCTGTTATCAACAAATAGCCTCGACTTGTATTCAATATTATTCTTATGTGGACTAGCTCTTTGGTAGCAGCTTCTTAAAGCAAACGACCTGAAGCTCGTCAAATGCTTTGCAAGTAAGCCAAAAAATATTGTAGAGACAGCCAAGCGGGACAAACATCAAGTACCTAAGCAGACAATAAAAGACACTTAAAATCCGGAAAACACATTATGTTTTAATTCAGTTTTAACTCTGAAAAATCTACACCACTCCGAAAAAGGTTCTTACGATTTCGCGATGAAACGCTTTTCTTACAAGCCTGATTTAACAACAGACCCCTCTAAAAATACCTCTGTAACCGAATGCTTAATTGAAAATATCATTCAAAGAAACCTCTATCATTACACAATCCAAAATGACGTATTTACAACTTGTCTTATTTAACCCAAACCAGGGCACTTGTGTCGATGTTTCCAGTGAGCGAAACGGTAAAACTTAGAGCGGTCTGTGTCACGCGAGATACACGCGAGATACACGCGAGAAAGATCGTGTCAAACACATGTGCTACCCATTGACTCTCTTGCATTTAAATCAGCATGTCATCAAAAACATCCATCCTTACGCCGCCCTGGAGCACCTACTTCTGTTTTGAGATGTTTAATTATATCTCCTGGCTTTCGTAATATCCCGGCATAATTTCAAGGGCGAAAGTTTAGTTTGACTGATAAAGCACGATCCCCCTATACTAGCGGCGCCATTTTTTAAGTTTTGAACTGTTTATTTATCGACCTCGTAAGAAATGATAATATGTTAACAACTCTTATTTGGTCTATGAATTCACTCGCGCTATCCTATAATATTCAAACGTTTCGTTTGGGCAAAACCCTCGTGAAAACATTTCACTTTTTTAAGGCCACTAAGTATAAGTCGGTAGTTAAGTATGTGTTCATCCTGTCAGTTCTGCGACTCGGTAACTGCTTAACGAACAAAAATCTTCCAAAAGTCTCCCTTTGACAAAGTTATAAAGGTATCGCCGTTCGTGTCGTCGCACAGGCGATTTCTTCCGGTTGTCCTCCAGCGATAGTGACCAGCAACAAATGCAGTGAGATCGTATAAACGTGTTTCACCTGGTCTTCTTTTATGCCTCCACTTCCCTACGAAGATCGAAGAGATAAGAGTTGTCATCTTTCATTCTAACAAAAGAGAGACACGAGTCTAGCAGGGTGTTCGTCTGGCCGCTGAAGTACTGGACTACAGTTTTACCAAAGTTTTTAGTGGCAGTGGTCACGTGGAACGTACGTCCCTGTTGTTTACTGCAGTGGAATCTCATCCGAGTGAAAGACAAGTGACCTCTGAGTTCCTTCATGGCGCTAGTTGTGATACCCATTTTTTTTATTAGTGAAGTTGTTGATCCCGCGGTACGATGGCTCAGTGGTCCAAGCGGGAGGAGTGGTTTAACTATCTACTATAAAGATGGATGTAAGAAGCCAGCCTCCTAGCAATGTTAAACAAAGACCGTATATCTCACATCAATTCTAAAGTATTCTTCGTATAGAAATGCGAAATTTTGTGGATTTATTTATGTAAAGTATTGTTGATATCTCGATTCGTTTGAATGATTTGGACACGACAGATTGCGATACATATTTTTATGCGGTATCATCTCTTGGTACAATTTACCTACCTCCGTCCAAGTCTCACTTGATAATTTTCAAAGAAAAAGATCAAATTTAGTTTCTAAATCGCAGTTCTTATCATCATCAACACATTCTATAAGTGTACTTTTACCCTTAACATCATTACTGATATTATCTATGCTTTTCGTTACACATTGCCTACGGCAATGGCACTGAGTCTTCGTTTAACGGCTTGTCTCGTAGGTGATCATTTCCTTTATTTCCTAATGACTGACTCGTAAGGGAGAATGTAGTAAACAACTGAACGCACAACAACGTGAAATCAATTTGTTTAATATAATAAAGACGCAAAACTTGTGAATGATGACGCCATATATGCGTCTGTCCTCCAATGGAGCATAGGTAAGAACCAATCAAATAGTCACTCTCAGGTTAAACGATATTTATTACTTACGTGTTTGGCACAATTATGCTTTGTAGTTCGGATGACACTGGCCGCCCTCCGTTTTGCCGCTTCACCGACGAGAAACATCCACACAAGTGCCCTGCGTTGGTTTTATCAAAACATATCACACACAGATGTTTCTTAGTGTTGTTTTTCGTCGGTTTTTAGGGTGAGGTCGATTGTTTGAGTTCCTTTGATTGATATTTTTAACTTCGAGTAGCGGTTAACAGCATAGGTCAACTTTTTTCTTTTTATTTCAGATTTAAGAAAAGCAAAGGGAGGCCAATGAATCGTTAATCAATCTCCACTAGCCTTCGGATACTTCTTTAGATTTCTATTGCCAGATTTAAAGAATAGAATAAGAGGTTAATTTATACATTTTTTTTAGGGAATATAGTGAGCAAAACCAAGTATGACAAGACCATGTATAATTACACACACGCTCTAAAATTGATCGTAAGAGCTTTTGCAGTTGAATTTTCTCAGTTAGCTGTTCTCCTTTGCACCATAAAAAGATGATAATTAGGAAAATGAGGATAAGTTTATGATGATAATTATGGTAAAAAAACAGGCTGACGGTGCCCCAAATTTCTAGCATAAAAACGGATTACAAAAGAGATTTTTGTTTCTTTATCTTAGCCTTGTGCCGCTCTCGAATACACAGAGGAATATACACCAGAAAAATGTTTTCAACCTACCTGAACTGAACCATAGTATGTAGAAACCTTCTACCTTCTCCTGCCGGGTATTGTTGTTGAGCTCGCAAAGCTTCTTCGCGTTATTGCCATTGCGATAAGCATTAAACGACTTGCAACTGTTGTTTCCCATACATTTTTAGCTGACATTCAAACTCATCGGCAACATCAGTTTTGTTGATGACGCGATCAAGTAAAGTGAAATCTGCAAATTTGTAAGTAAAAATTGTCGATGCAGAAACATTAACTATAAAAAAGTGAAACTGTAGGTTCTGATCGAGTTATTACTTACCAACTTGAGTTTCAAAAGCGCTTGCACAGAAGTCATTGTCACAACGAACAACACTACCAGAAAAATGCGAAGAGATACGAGGACCAATTGCTTCAGCCTCCGAGGAAGCATAATATTTTTTTGGCTTTCAACGAGCTTCAGGTCGTTTCCTCTACGTAGCTGCTACAAAAATGCTAGTCTATCTTAGAATAACATTGAATACCAAGTCGAGACTATTTGTTGATAATAGCTGGTCAAAACACTCAGCGGCAAATAAATCACCCGGGCTATTTCTCTCACTTGCAGCATGTAGTAATTTTACTGAATAGGAAGACAAATTTTGGATCATAAATGATCCAGTAGTCACCACTTCTCCACCGTTGGCAAAATAAGACAGAATCTTTCAGGACTAGTTTAAACCGCCATTTTCATCATACTTCACAAGGGTTTAAAAAACAAGAATCTGTCAGACAAAATAATAAGAACTACAAAAGCCAAAGAAGGCAACTCAAAGCGGTCTAACTTCTTCTTATTTATAAAATAATTTTCTTAATTTAATTTTTTAGTATTTTTTGTACATTGTTGTGTATAGGCTTGGCCAAAACGAAGTAAAATCATGCAAAAATTGTTGGAGCAAACTTTTTCGGGGCGATGTTTCGTAGTGTTAAACTATATAACTCTATTGATATACTGGCCAAAACAATTAGAATTTGGAAAAAAACAGTATTGTCTCTGCTAATCATATTTCAGCCCATCTATGCTGTATTCCTTGTATAAATATGGATTAACTTGTGTCGTTCAAAACATAATTTGTGCCCCTGTTCGCCGAGTTTTTGAGACGTTAACCACCAAGAGATCGCTAGTGTAGAATGGAAAGATCAGGGGGTGTAGTTCAAGGCTGGCATCGTTAAAGGGTTGGTCCGTTAGAGACAATTATTTGGGCCCTTACGATGTATTTATTTCATGTGGAATAAAAGCATAAAAGACTCCTCTAAAGATCTCTCTTGTTTTAAAGAAACTATCATAGCTAAAGTCGATAGATAAGCTGTAAATGATCAATGAACGAAACTACCCCTCCGGCGACTTTGTTAAGTTCATTGTAAGATCCTACCAGCGGAGATGAAAACCAAACTCACCAACGGTTCGTATAGAAGCAACACCAAACAGACTATGCCAAACGATCGAACTTGAAAATTTTTAGAACTAAATTACAATACATTTGGGATGATTATTTTATCATTATTATTATTAAAGTTGCATGGAGCATTAAGTCACCGTTACAGCGATTATGTGAAAGCGTGGTACCTGGTCGAGAAGCTTTTCATTGTTAGCCGTTCAGGGATCGTGACGTGATATCATTTGTTATATTGTAATCAATAACATGACTCAAAATAAAACCTATTCATAAAAGTAATTTAGCCGACTCCGTATCAATATGAGGGGATGTGAAAAAAGTTATCAATTATAGACAAGTTTTCTATCGCAGACGACGAGCGACCACAAGCTAAGTAGTTCACCGTGAAAATTGTCAAATACTCGCAAACGATTCACATAACAGAAACGCCATACACGCTTCGCGGCTGACACAGTTTGTCTTTGTGACTCTTATTGTATTCTTGACCGTTTTGTTCGTTGCGGTGAATAGAGACCTTTTGGAAACTAAACTCAATAAAAATAATAAATCAGCTGTCAATAACGAATAAACTAAACTTTCCCATGGAACAACCTCCCTCCATTGTGAGGATTTGGCCAGAAACAAAGTAAAATTATCACAAAAGATAATTTGTGCCTCCGCATTACCGAGTTTTTGAGGCAGTAACAACCAGGAGATCGCTAGTGTAGGATGGAAAGACCAGGGAGTGTACGTCAAGTCTGGCATCTTTAAATGGTTTGGAGACTATTATTTGGGCCCTTACGATGTATTTATTTGATACGAAATGAAAGTTTAAAGGGCCTCTCTTAAGATCCCTCCTGTTTTTAAGAAACTATCTTAACTACAGTCAATAGGTCAGCTGTAACTAATGAATGAACTAAACTTCCCCTCTGGCGACTTTTCATTGTTAGCCGTTCATTCTGAGAACCTACTGGCGCAGGTGAAAACCCAACTCACCCACGGTTTGTCTAGAAGCAACACGCTAATGTAAAAAGCAACACCAAACAGATTATGTCAAACGATCGAACTTGAAAAATTTCAGAACTTCATTACAATGCATTTGGGATAAATATTTTATCATTGCATTAAGTTGTATAGAGCATTAAGTCACCGTTAGAGCGATTATGTGAGAGCCTGCTACCTGATCGGGTAGTTTTTCATTGTCAAGAATATGACTCAAAATAAAACCTGTTCATAATGGTAATTTAGGCCTCACTTAAGACTTATTAATGAGCGGGTTGATGAAAACAGCTATCAATATTAAACAAGTTTTGTTTCGCAGACAACGAGCGACCACGACCCAAGTTGTTCACGGTGACAATTGCCGAATACTCACGAACGATTCATTTAAAAGAAACACCATGCACGCTCCGTGGCTGACACAGTTTGTCTTTGTCACTCTTAATGTTTCTTGACCGTTTTGTTCGTTGCGGTGAATAGAGACTTAACTCATTAAAGTTGTTCAGTCAGCTGTCAGTAATGAATAAACTAAACTTCCCCCCAGCAGCAACCTTGTTATATTTATTGTGAGGATTTGGGCAGAAACAAACCAAAATTATCATAAAGATAATTTGTGCCTCTGCATTATCGAGTTTTTGAGGCATTAACAACCAGGAGATCGCCAGTGTAGAATGGAAAGACCAGGGAGTGTACGTCAAGTCTGGCATCTTTAAATGGTTGGCCCGTTGGAGATTTGGGCCCTTACGATGTATTTATTTCATGCGAAATAAAAGCTTAAAGGACCCCTCTTGAGATCCCTCTTGTTTTTGAGAAACTATCTAAACTACAGTCAATAGATCGGCTGTAAATAATGATTGAACTAAACTTCCCCTCTGGCGACTTTGTTAAGCTCATTGTGAGATCCTACCGGCGGAGATGAAAACCCAACTCACCCACGGTTTGTCTAGAAGCAACACACTAATGTTTTTCTCGTATGCTACTTTCTAAGGTTCACAAAAGCATAATTGTTATGAACTCTCTTGACACACCCTTTTCCAAGAATGTTTTTGAAGCCGTTCAAAAAACTCGCAGCACGTGTTTTATCGGGTCAAAAACCACTCGGCTACGCCTCGTGGTTTTAAACCCGATAAAACACTCCTGCTCGTTTTTTAAACATTACATTGAATATGACTCAAGAATACAAGAATATGACTCAAAATAAAACCTGTTCATAATGGTAATTTAGGCCTCACTTAAGGTGGGACTTAACCTAAAATTTGACTACAAAATGCAATTTTTGTTTTTGGAGAAATCTGAAACTTCAGGCATAGAAGAAAGCCATGACATGAGTTTTTAAGACTAATTTGCTTTATTTTGTTGCCTACGATAAGTTTTCTGCAAGCTAGTAAAAAAATATTTTTGGTTACCATGGCAACGCAACGTAGCATCTTTCAGTCTTGCTCCAATTTGAAGCCCGAAAGTCCATCCAATTCCTAGAATTTCCTCAGTATTTTCAAGAGGAAGCTATATGACCCCTTACATGAAGTATAGCTAGTCGGAGGTGGCGTGGGATTGAAAGCTGGCGTGTTTTCAACTGTGGAGATACTGTGAGAGCGAGATTCGAGTTTTATATCAGCGAAGTTTTTGTCTAAAATGCCAGGAGGGAAGAAGAATACTGTATATAGAAGAAAGCGGAAAGGAAAGCCTTTTACTGGAGTGCAGAGATACGCAAGGAAAGCGAAGAAAATGCCGCGTGCGGATAGAGAAGTCACAAACTCAGCATCGAGTTCCTCGTGTGATGAGGCTCTGTCAGATGCCGAAAGTGCTTCCATCAGTGCTTCGAGACTCAAAATGAGACCAGAAGATTCACCAGATAGTTCATCAAAGATTTCTGATGTAAATGATTTTCAGGGAGAGGGATACAGACTTGTAGACCTCAAGAAATTATATGCCACGTTGTCTGAAGCACATGTGTGCGAGGAAGGTGAGAAAACATAAGTGAACATCTGTTTTACTTTTAACCTTTTCTTTACTGTTCATGTCTCGTAGCATATGCTAGTAACAGTGTGCAGTTTCCATTTTTTTCTCTAAGAATGTTTTTTTACTTCTCTTCAGTACTATCTTTATTGTTTTCATTTATTAAAAATTACAGTTGTAACTGTCTGTTGTGTGGTATGTGGTGAATAAATTTTGTGACTCATATACATGTATGAGAATGCACAAAATAACTTTAGTGTATACTGTTATTATGTTCTAGGGAGTTTAACTCTGAAGGAGAATTCTTCTGGGAGAAATGGGCTAATGGCAGACCTCTCTGTGGAGTGTAGCTCCTGCCTTGAAGCTTCTACTGTGTGCCATTTTCATAGTGGAGCTGCCAGCAGAGCAAGAATAATGCAGAGACTGGTAATTCCAGCAGGGGAGTACACTCAGAAGGCCTCAGAAGAAAAGGACAAGAGGCGGTTGAGAAAATCGGACCTTCAGACCTCTGCTAAAGAAAAGAAGCGCCGGCAAGGAGAGCAAATGAGGCGCACACGCAGAGAAGATGCCCTACGGGAGGCTGATGGTGATACCTATGAACCTGGAGGCTTCTAAGTGACTGAAAGAAACATTTGCTATGATATTGGATAGTTCATAGCCATGCAAATTTGTGCAGACAATCTTCGTTTTAGCTTTTTAACTTTAATCGCACTTTTCTCAAAATGTGCATTTTGCGCATTCTAGAAAACATATCTCATAGAGGATTTAACCAATTGACTTGAAATTTTCAATGTTTATTGCTTTCAAAGAGTGTCTGGGAATGAGCAAAGGGTTTTTCTGTAGCTTTACTTTGTCAAAAGTTACAAAGAAAATTGTGGTGGAAATTCACCCCAAAAATTTTGCTTTACTTTAACTGGAGGCTGGAACCAAAGTTTTTTATATTTTTTAAAACTCTATGCTCATCCCCATGATTAGCCTATATACTATATAGTTATAAAAACAAATCAGAGCTAGCTGCATTCCATATCAAGATTTCTTTTCTAGAGTACATGTGGGTTGTGCACAGTATGGGGTAACAATATTTTGCTGGTATCAGGTTACAAATAAACTGTGTGCAGAAATAATTGAAAAAACTGAAATCTGTGATTCATTAGCTTTTCAGTGATATATGGTTTTATATGGTTTAACTAAAAACTGTGGATGTGACAAGTCATTGAAAAAAGGGGTCTTTTTTAGGTTAAGTCCCACCGTAAGACGTATTAATAAGCGGGTTGATGAAAACAGCTATCAATATAAACCAAGTTTTGTTTCGCAGACACCATGCACGCTTCGCAGCTGACACAGTTTGTCTTTGTGACTCTTAATGTGTTCTTGACCGTTTTGTTCGTTGCGGTAAACAGAGACTTTTTTGGAAACTAAACTTGAGTTGATAAATCAGCTGTCAATAATAAATGAACTAAACTTTCCCCCCCCGCGGCAACCTTTTTATATCCATTGTGAGGATCTAGGCAAAAACAAATGAATTCGTCAACGATTTGCAACGACGAAACACCAACTAGATTCTATCTCTACTGAATCGAATGAGCTTGAAAACTCTCACGAATTCGTTAAAATGTGTTCTTGACAACCGTTACATAATATAACACTACGAAACATCGTCCAAAAAGGTTAGATTCAATAATTTTTACATGATTTTCTTCGTTTTAGCCAAGCCTATGTACATACCAACGTACGAAAAATGCCAAAAAAATTAAAATAATAAGTGATTGTATGAATTAGAAGAAATTAAACTGCTTTGAGTTGCCTTCTTTGGCTTTTGTAGTTCTTCTTATTTTTGTCTGACAGATTCTTTTTTTTTTAATCCTTGTGGGGTATGATGAAAACAGCGGTTCAATTTAGTCCTGAAAGATTCTGTCATATTTTGTCGAAGGCGGAGAAGAGGTGACTACTGAATCATTTATGATCCAAAAATTGTCTCCCTGCTTATTTGCCGCTGAGTGTTTTGACCAACTGATATCAACAAATAGCCTCGACTTGGTATTCAATGTTATTCTAAGGTAGACTAGCATTTTGGCAGCAGCTGCGTAGAGCAAACGACCAGAGGCTCGTTGAATACCAAAAAAATACTATGCTTCCTCGGAGGTTGAAGCAATTGGTCTTTGTATCTTTTCACATTTTTCTGGTAGTGTTGTTCGTTGTGGCGAACAATGACTTTTGTGCAAGCGTTTTTGAAACTCGAGTTGGTAAGTAATAACTCGATCAGAACCTGCAGCTTCATTTTTTTATAGTTGATGTTTCTACATCGCCAATTTCCTATTGCAAATTTTTCAGATTTCACTTTATTTGATCACGTCATCAACAAAACTGGTGTTGCCGATGAGTTTGAATGTCAGCTAAAATGTATGGGAAACAACAGTTGCAAGTCGTTTAATGTTCACCGCAATGGCAATAATGCGAAGAAGCTTTGCGAGCTCAACAACAAAACCCGGCAGATGAAGCCAGGTGATTTTAAACGGAAGAAAGGATCTACATACTATGGTTCAGTTCAGGTCAGTTGAAAATATGTTTCTGGTGTACACATATTCCTTTTTATATTCGAGAGCGGCACAGGGCGAAGATAAAGAAACAAAAAATCTCTTTGGTCATCCGTTTTTATGCTAGAAATTTGGAGCACCGTTACCCTTTTTTAAACAACCTTCATTATCATCATAAACTCATCCTCATTTTCATAATTATCATTTTTTTATTGTGCAAAGAAGAACAGCTAACTGAGAAAATTCAACTGCAAAAGCTCTTATTGATCAATTTTAGAGCGTGTGTGTAATTATACATGGTCTTGTTATACTTGGTTTTGCTCACTGTCGTCCCGAAAAAAATGTGTAAACTAACCTCAAATCACCTCAAAAAAAAAAGCCGTATTGAATGCCTATCCTAAAAACCGACGAAAAACAACACGAAGGAACATCTGTATGTAATATGTTTTGATAAAACCAACGCAGGGCACTTGTGTGGATGTTTCTCGTCAGCGAAGTGGCAAAACGAAGGGCAGCCAGTGTCATCCGAACTACAAAGGAAAATTGTGCCAAACACGTAAGTAATAAATATCCTTTAACCTAAGAGTGACTATTTGATTGGTTCCTACCTATGCTCCATTGGAGGACAGACGCATAACTGGCGTCATCATTCAAAAGTTTGGCTTCTTTATTATATTAAACAAATTGATTCCATGTTGCCGTGCGTTCAGTTGTTAGTTACATTCTCCCCTAAGAATCAGTCATTAGGATTAAGGAATTAAAGGAAATGATCACATACGAGACAAGCCGTTGATCGTTAAACAAAGACTCCCTGTTATTACCGCAGGCAATGTGTAACGAAAAGCGTAGAGAATATGAGTATTGATGTAAAGGGTTAAAGCACTTGTAGATTGTGTTGATTATAATAAGAACTGCGATTTCGAAACTTAATTTTTATCTCTTTCTTTGAAAATTATCAAGTGAGACTTGGTCATTTTGCTGCAAATCCTGGAAAATCTTGCAAACATATTCTTGAAGCAAATGACTCTAAAGGAGATGGGGAATACTGGATCGACCCTGAGGGCAAAGGAAACCCTTTGAAGGTCTACTGTGATATGAAAACTGACGGAGGTAGGTGAAAGGTACCAAGAGATGATACCGCATAAAAATATGCATCGCAATCTGTCATGTTCAAATCATTAAAACTAATCGAGATATACACACTATTTAAGATTTTGCATTTCTACCTAGAACACTTTAGAATTGATGTGAGATGTATCGTCTTTATTTAATATTGCTAGGAGGCTGGCTTCTTACATCCATCTTTATGGTAGATAACCCGACCACTCCTCCCGCTTGGACCGCTGAGCCATCGTACCGCGGGATTATCAAATTCACCAATCACAAAATGGGTATCACAATTAGCGCCATGAAAGAACTCAGAGGACACTTGCGATTCACTCAGATGAGATTCCACTGCAGTAAACAACAGGGACGTACGTTCCACGTGACCACGGCCGCTAACAGCTCTGGTGAAGCTGTAGTCGAGTATTTTAGCAATCAGACGAACACCCGGCCAGACTCGTGTCTCTCTTTTGTTAGAATGAAAGATGACAACTCTTATCTCTCCAGGAATTGTTCCAGATGGGGATCCGACGAATCTTCGAACTTCGAAGGGAAGTGGGGGCATAAAAATAAACAAGGCGAAACACGTTTGTACGATCTCACTGCAATTGTTGGTAAGCACTATCGCTGGAAGACAACCAAGAAATTTCGCCTGTGCGACGACAATAAGAACGATACCTTTATAAATTTGTCAAAGGGAGACTTTTGGAAGATTTTTGTTCGTTAAACAGTTACCGACAGGATAAACACATACTTAACTACCGACTTATAATTAGTGGCCTTAAAAAAGTGAAATGTTTTCACGAGGGTTTTGCCCAAACGAAACGTTTGAATATTATAGGATAACGCGAGTGAATTCATAGACCAATTAAGAGTTGTTAACATATTATCATTTCTTACGAGGTCGATAAATAAACAGTTCAAAACTTGAAAAATATCAAAGTGCTCTGTGAGCAAACTCGTGAATTGACAGATGACTTACATGATTTTTTTGATTATGTTTAATGTTATCTGGTTTAGGGAATTTTGTGGTTGATTGTCATATTTAGAGTATGAGCAGTAGTTCAGTGTGCGCTAATGTAGCAAAGAAACAAAGTAACGTTGGGATAAGAAGGCATTACAATTGAAATGATCATGCTATTACATCTGACAAGGGTGGATGATGTCATGTGTTTTAAACACATATCATTTTTGTTTCCGGTTCAAAAGAAAAGGTTGGAAGTGAACGTGGGTGAAAAGAGAAATTTACTGTCTGTCATTGTAAATATTGGAAAATCAGGGCAATACTGTCTCAATGAAAACATTAATGATTCCCTCTTTATCAAATGAGACAAACGGGAACGAGTTTTGAGTGATGTAACTAAGCCCAGACTTCCACTGTCATTTTGGATTTCGGCCGGGGTAGATTTTGGTTATATGCTAGGCAGCGTATAATCAAGAAGAAGATAGAATTTAATTTCAGGCCTATTTATCAATTAAGTTAAAAGAAAATTGTTCTTTAAAAATTCACTGAAAATCGGTAGCCAAAATTATTTGTTTACATGCTATTTGATTTTCATGTTAACCTGTAATTTCGTCAGTCGCCGGCACTTTTCGTTGCTTCACACCGAAAAAACACACGATACGAAATGTAATGATCAATTTTGTCCCTAATCTCACGCCATAACAGAAAAAGCTTTTGAACACCTGTAAACTCAGAGCGCTTCGGAGTAAGAGAATTAATGAATCTTCTGATTGTTTTCAAGTTTAAAGATTGTAAATTACAATTTTAAGAAAAACGAAGGTTGTTCTCTTATTTCAGTGTGAATCCTCGCACGCCTGCCAGTCGCTGGCGCCGCTTGTTGAAACTAAAACGGATAAAAATAAACTCTTTTAAGATTATCATTGGCTTCTTTTTCACCGCACCACTATTCTTAGCAACAAAGGTCGCCATTTTGTTTGTGTATTACTTGCCAAAAACTATCAAATGCACTCAAAAGCCTAAAATCGAAAAAAAGTTTACAGGAATCGACCAGTCGAGCGAGCGAGCGAGTACCATTCTGCACACCATATCTACAACTCGCCCTTACGCATGCGCGCAATTCACGAGTTTAAAAATGGCGCTGCTCGTATGAGGGGATCGTGCTGTGTCAGTCAAACTAAACTTTCGCCCTTGAAATTATGCCGAGATACTTGATTAACTGATGCAGAACAGAGTTAGGTGCTCTAGGGCGGCGTAAGAATGGATCTTTTTGGTGACATGCTGATTTAATTGCAGGAGAATCAATGGATAGCATACGTGTTTGAACCATCTTTCTCGCGTGTATCTCGCGTGACACTGACCGCTCTTAGTTTTACCGTTTCGCTCACTAGAAATATCGGCACAAGTGCCCTGGTTTGGGTTAAATAAGACCAATTGTAGATACGTCATTTTGGATTGTGCAATAGTACAAGTTTCTCTGAATGATATTTTCAATTAAGCATTCGGTTACAGAGGTATTTTTTTAGAGGGGACTTCTGTGAAATCAAGTTTGTAAGGAAAGCACTTCATTACGAAAACATAAGAACCTTTTTAGGAGTGGTGTAGATTCTTCAGAGTTATCTAGTCTGCTTAGTTATTTAATGTTTGTCCCGCTTGGCTGTCTCTACAATATTTTTTTGCTCACTTGGAAAGCATTCAACAGCTTCAGGTCATTTGCTCTAAGCAGCTGCTTCCAAAGAGCTAGTCCACCTAAGAATAACATTGAATACCAATTCGAGGCTATTTGTTGATAATAGCTGCTAAAACCACTCAGTAGCAAATAAATCACCCGGGTTATTTTTTTCTTTTCTCGCATGTAGTAATTTTACTACACGACAATCCTTGGATCATAAATTAAATGATTCAGTAGTCACCACTTCTCCGCCGTTGGAAAAATAATACAGAATCCTTCAGGACTATTATGAACTGCTGTTATCATCATTCTCCACAAGGATTAAAAACAAAACTGTCAGACAAAGTTAAGAAGAACTACAAAAGCCAAAGAAAGCAACTCAAAGCAGGTCGATTTCTTCTAATTCATTAGGTCCTTTTTTTAATTTCATTTTTCGGTATTTTTCGTACGTTGGTATGTATAGGCTTGGCTAAAACAAAGTAAGATCACATAAAAATTGTTGAATCTAACTTTTTTGGACTATGGCGTGTAGTGTTTAACTATAAAACAGTTGCCGAGAAAATATTATTACAAATTCGTGAGAGTTTTCAAGGTCATCTGACTAGAATTATAACCTATTTGGTAGTGCATCTGTGCGAATCGTTGGCGAGTTGGTTTGTTTCTGACCACATCCTCACAATGGATATAAAAAGGTTGCCGCAGAGAGAAAGTTTAGTTCATTTATTATCGACAGCTGATTTATCAATTTTAATTAGTTTCCAAAAAGTGTCTGTTCACCACAACGAATCAAGCGGTCAAGAATACATTAAGAGTCACAAAGACAAACTGGGCATGGTGTCTCTGTTATGTGAATTGTTCGCGAGTATTTGACAATTTTCACAGTGAGCAACTTGGGTTATAGTCGCTCGTTGTCTGCGAAAGAAAACTTGTTTATAATTGATAACTGCTTTCATAAACCCTCATATTGATACGGGGCGGCCTAAAACTTTATGCAGCGATAAATATGCATTATAAATGTATTGTAATGCAGTTCTGAAAATTTTCAAGCTCGGTCGTTTAACATAATCTGTTTGGCATTGCTTCTATACGAACCACCTAGGATCTCACAATGGACTTAACAAAAGTCGCGGGAGGGGAAGTTTGGTTCATTCATTAGTTACAGCTTCTCTATTGACTGTAGTTAAGACATTCTCTTAAAAACAGGAGGGATCTTAGGAGGGATCTTTTAACCTTTTATTTCATATGAAATAAGTACATCGTATAAGGGCCCAAATAACAGTCTCCAACGAGCAAACCCTTCAAAGATGCCAGACTTGAAGTACAGCCCCTGGTTTTCTATCCTACACTAGCGATCACCTGGTGGTTAATGCCTCAAAAACTCAACGATACAGAGGCACAAATTATCTTTTGAATAACACAATTTAATCCCGATGTATAATAGGATACATACAATTCTTGCAAATTCTTTCATCCTTTTCTCATCACCACCTTTCGCCCCTTTTAGTAGTTTGACCAGTTTGAATTTTTTTTTAACATTTTTTTGGTAAGGGGAGAGAACGGTTTGTCTCGCTTGCTTATCCTTTGAAGTTACGGATATTCATCGAAACGACTTAAATGAGTGAAAGGAAGGTTTTTATTTTTAGAATGAACGATTCTCAATTAAGTAACATAAACCAAAAGCAAGTTTATCAAAACGGCCAACCAGAACCAAGATAAATATCCCAAGGAGCCAATAAGAACTCATAATAAATGCATAAAAATGACCTCAAGGCGGTAAATCACAAGTGCAAGTGACCAAGATAAATATTTCAGGTCTTAGTGATGATTGAGAATATGGTGCAACTTTTTTCTGACCTTTCAAAAATAAAAAGCATGCTTAATTGAAAATTGCTCTAATGTTTTTATTAACTCAGTAATTATTTAGCGTACAGGGTTTTTTTTCCAAAAGTCTCCTACTGAGACTACGTCAATAATGCTTTCTGGGAACAAATGCAGGTACACTACCACAGACTACTTTGAGTCTGTGATTTCCCCAATGACACACAGATCTCTTTATTTTACACTCCATGTCCAACTCAGAGTTGTCGCCTTTCATTCTTAAAAAGGACCCACATCAATCGGGAAGCTCATCCTTCTGGCCGCTAAAGTACTGGATCACAGCTTGAGCAGTGCCATTCAAAGAAATTACTTTCTAAAAACTGTTGTTTGTGTTGGAACCATTTTGAATCGAGTGTCTTTACTTCAAAACGAAGTTTATCAAAACAACCAATCAGAACCAGTGTACTGGATCTGATTCTGCCTCAAGACGAAAAAATCGCAAATAATCGAGTTAATTTATGGCACCTGGGGACAAAATAATATATTTTATAAAAGAAATTTCACAAAGTGAAGTATTGTAATTCCACACTGGGTCGACACTCGACTAAAAGTTGTCCTGATCTTTTGTTTTACTTAGCGCACGTAGATTTTCCAAAAATCTCCTGGCGAAACGAAGTCATGGTACCAGTCGTCGCAGTACCAGTATCCTTCTAAAAGATGCCAATGATACTCGGATGGAACATATGCAGCATATTTGTACAGCCTCTCTTTCACATGAGCTGCATATCCACATTTTCCCTTATAACTCCACCTCTTACACTCCATGACCGACTTAGAGTTCTCGCCTTCCGTTATTTGAAAAGACCCACAGGAATCGGGGGGCGCATCCGTCTGACCGCTGAAGTACTGGACCACAGCTTAACCAGTGCTGTTACTGACCGTGGTCACGTGGAACGTACGACCTTGTTTCTTACTTACTTACTTACTCTTGGAATCTAAGCTGAGTGAAAGACGAGTGTGACCCCTTTTGTTGTTGGTAAAGTTTCTGATTCCACGGTATGATGACTCAGCGGTCCAGTGTGGGAGTGAAGTAGAGTTAGAAACAAGTTTGCTACAAGTAGCCAGCCTCCTGGAATGAAACGTGCTTAACACTTTCAAACAGTCTTTTCACATGCAGCCACATGTACATTCCGGATCCCAAGATGAATATTTTCTACACCTTTGATTTCGTCATGTTACAGACAACTTCAATTTTCAGTCTTTTTTTCTTCGCATTCTTTAGCCCATCGAAGTCAACTTTCTTGTAGATTTCAACTCTTCACCTTGCTTTTTCTTTGATCTTTTTTCCAGCTGTCGTCCTTTTCTTTTTTCTCGTTTACAATTTAGGTTAGGCAAGTTACATCGGACGCGTTTTAAAGTTTGACCCGCTATCCGTTTTTGTCGTTAGATTCATAAAACGCTTATAAGTGCTTTCTGTTTGTTTTTTTTCCTTTTTACTGATTTTGCATCGTCTACAATTATTTTCTCAATTTCTTTTTCGGGAAAACTAGTGATTGATTTTGGTTTGAAGCATCCACAATCGCAACCGAAACCCTCTAAAGTCGGTCTAGAAATAAACCAAATCAATTTTCTCTCAGGCTCAAAAAAGTTATGTAGAGAGTTATCAAACTCACCGCATTAACGTTTTCATAGAGTAACCTACACATCCACTTTTGCCTTCAAATGTGTTAAACTAGACTGTGGATGCCGTGACTTTGAACTGTGCTTAGCAACTTGGTCAAATAATGGCAGTTAGATTGTATGCTGAATTTTATCATCAGAAGTTTTTTTTACAGGTGAAGTATTACGCTGAATTATTGCCAAAAGATAAATCATATAATTCCTTGTTCTATTTAATTTGCTTCGGTTCCACATTCTCCTCATTTTTCCCCAAAGATGAGGGTGTTATGGTCCTCTGCGTAGGTATACGTTCCATTTCTATATGCTTTTGCTTTAATGCATCGCACCTCAAAACTCTCTTTGCAGAGAACATTCGTAACGGATGCTTGCCTTGTTTAAGTAAACTCTTTTTGGTCGTACTTCCCCCAATCGATGCTAAACGAAATTTGACTTTCCTTGTCACCACACGTTCAACATAGCACTGAATAATCAATGTCTTAAAACTAAGTATTCCATGTTGCATGACTAGCAACAACCGTTTCCCATGCATTTAAGGTGAAACTGAACTCGTCAAAAACATCAGTTTTGCCGATGACGCGACCAAGTAAGGCAAAATCTGATAGGAGACATTTGCATGTGGACATTGTTGATGCAGAGACAAAATGAATGTAATGAAGCTGGCTCGAAGCCTATTACTTACCGACTTGAGTTTCTAAAATGTTTCGACAAAAGTTCCTGTTCGCCACCACCAAAACCAGGAATACATGAGGGGCACAAAGACAAACTGAATCAGCCAAGAAGCCTGCATGTCGTTCGTAGATACTTAAGAAACACACGTCGAAAAAATTTACTCGTTGTCGCCTGTTGCCTGCGATTGGAAGCCTAGCTGTTTCGCGAATGGTAACTGATTTGATAAACGCCCACAGTTAGGGTCTTAATTGATCCCCATTGTAACAAGCTTTTATTTTTATTATATGGATATAAGACTGAATAGACCACATAATGATCTCTAAACGGCTGATAATTAAAAGCTACACGACTTCGCTCAGCAATCTCGCTTTTCCATGTCACATCATCGATCTCGTGGTGATTTAATGTTCCAAGTAACTCAGTGCTATTATGAAATAGTCGCCACAAAGTTATTGTAATGTAGTTCTGACAATTTCCAAGTACACTGTGATAACCCGTTTTGTGTGACTTCTATGCGAATCTTTGGCGAATTGGGTTGTCACTGTTGAGAACCTCACAATGGACTGAAAAAGGTTGCCGGAGGGGGGAAGTTTAGTTCATTCATAATTGAAAGCTGACTTATTTACCTTGGTGCAGATTTCTTTAAAACAGTGTGAAACTGGGTCTCAACTACGATGCAAAAAGCTTTTATTTGACCATATTACACTAACAACGTGAACAGTTTATTAAAACCAATATACTTCTATTTCTGAGAATATTGAAGTTGTAAATCATATTTTACAACGTAGATGACAAACCCCCGTTACTGACACATATAGCTTACAAATTGCGCCACTGCAAAGTTCAGATACTGTTATAAAACAATATTCCCAACTCTCACTAGAAAGTCCTTAATTGTCCTTGTCACCATGCAAATTGCCAACGCACATGCAAGATATGAAAAACTACTTTATGACACTACTTTATTGAAAGGAAAATGTATAGCGATATAACACCGATCATTCTGAGAACAAGCCAGTGTTGAGGCTATCGAGCAAACCTGAAAATCTTACATCTGAGGTTTTTATCTGACGAAGTGCTATATGTATAATGTCAGTTGTACATTCAAAAATGTTATCTCCGTGTGACTGTGTAAATTTTAGGTCAAATGCACTCTAGACTGCTCTAAGCTAATTTTACTTTGGTTCGCATTCAAGGTCAGAACCAGACGCGCTGTTATGTGTATGTATACTAGATGTCAATACAAACGCATATAAAAAAGTTAGTAGCAAACTGTATGGACTTATTTCAGTTTAAACTGACTAACTTTCACAAATTATTCAGTTCACTTGTCCGTAACACGATATCGATTGCGAAACGAACGAACGAACGAACGGACAAACATTAATCTGAATTGAAACATTCAGAGATGTAAGAACTTGATCATCATGGAAAGTTTTGTTTCATAAATGCATAAAGTATTTATCAACGAACAGATGCGCCGTTAAGCTAACTATTAAAACCAGTCTTTCTCAGTAAATTAGTCGGTTTATAGTGGCGAAAGATCCCCTTATGATCTTTTGGTAGTCGTCAATATGTTTGACTGAGTCGAGATTTTTAGAGAATCGCATTCTGCTATGTCCTGTCACTTTTTCGTCTATTCGTTCTTTGCTTTTTTTTTTTGTATAGTTTATGTTGTATTCTGTCAGATCTAAACAAAGAGATTTTACTACTGCTGTCTCGACCATTCTAAATTGTTTTTGAAGTTGTATAAACATAATTTAGGCGTTAAGATGGTTATACAGAATTACCTTGAAAACGGCTCGCTACAGGTGTTCCCTCCTTCCCATCCCTACTCTCCTCCACCATCCCCTCCCCCTTTCGTTTTGACAATGTTCGCCGGGGGAAAGGGGGGGGGGGGGGGGGGAAGTAGGAGGATTCTAGTTGTGTCACGATGAAATTTACTTGATTCTCCCTTAAGGTTCTGTAATTTTCTTATGAAGTCTCATGTCATAACTGGCAGTTAATTGGCAGTCAATTTTCTATAGTCTCCCCCCTTGTACTCTATTGACGACGACTGATTCCCCCTCCGTTCATCCTGAAAGCCATGTGATCCCCCTAAACTTCTTTCCCCCGCCCCCTGGGATAACTAACGACTGGTGTCTTACCCTCAGTAGTCGAGGTTATTCATAGAAACTACTTACTGCGTCAACAAACGAAGGACTGAACGCGATTTGTTTGTCTTTTACAAAGTGAGAAATTGTAATTCCACACTGGGTCGAAAGTCAACCAAAAATTGATATGATATTTGGTTGAACTAATAATTTAGCGCACATAGATTTTCCGGGGCTAAAATACGGGTCATCGCAATACCAGTATCCATATAATAGATGCCAATGATACTTGGGTGGAACGTATACGGCAAATCTGTACAGCCTCACTTCCACATAAACCGGAGTATGACTCCATTTTCCCTGATAATTACATCTCACACACTCCATGACCGACTAAGAGTTGTCGTCTTCCATTCTCTGAAAAAACCTACATCAATCGGGAGGCACATCCGTCTGGTCGCTGAAATACTGGACCACAGCTTCAACAGTGCTGTTACTGACCGTGGTCACGTGGAACATACGACCTTGTTTCTTACTGCAGCAGAATCACAGCTGAGTGAAAGACAATTGTGACCTGAGTTCTTTCATTGCGCTCAGTGTGATGTGGTGATGTGGTATCATTTCTTGGTACCATTTACCTACCTCCGTCAATTTTCATATCACAATACACCTTCAAAGGGTTTCCTTTGCCCTCAGGGTCGATCCAGTATTCCCCATCCCCTTTAGAGTCATTTGATTCAAGAATATGCTTGCAAGATTTTCCAGGATTTACAGAAAAATAGCCAAGTCTCACTTGATAATTTTCAAAGAAGGAGATCAAATTTAACTTCTAAATTGCAGTTCTTATCATCATCAACACATTCTATAAATGCGTTTTAACCCTTTACATCAATACTCATATTCTCTATACTTTCCGTTACACTTTGCTTAAGGTAATGACAAGGAGTCTTCTTGTTTAAGGATGAAAGGCTTGTCTCGTAAGTGATCATTTCCTTTATTTTCTTGATCCCAATGACTGATTCTTGGGGGAGAATGCAATTAACAACTGAACGCACCACGGCACTTTACTCTTCATACCGAAGAGGACGACTTCGCATTTAGCCTCGTCCGCGCGTCGTAATTTCGGTACCAGATCACTAAACCGCGAGAATTCGGACGTGGCCTATTCGTGTAGGGCAACTGTGTCGATATTTCTCGTCAACATGACACACGAAGAAGGGCAGGTCAATGTCAACACAGCTACAAAGGAAGATGGTGTCAAACACGTAAGTATTGTTAAAAAGGTTGACACGGCATGTCGTCCCAGCAAAACGCATGTTTGCACCGAGAATGCAATTAACAACTAAACGCACCACGCCACTTTACTCTTCATACCGAAGGGGACGACTTCGCATTTAGTCTCGTCCGCGCGTCGTTATTTCGGTACCAGATCACTGAACCGCGAGAATTCGGACGTGGCCTATTCGTGTAGGGTAACTGTGTCGATATTTCTCGTCAACATGACACTCGAAGAAGGGCAGGTCAATGTCAACACAGCTACAAAGGAAGATGGTGTCAAACACGTAAGTATTTTTAAAAAGGTTGACACGGCATGTCGTCCCAGCAAAACGCATGTTTGCACCGAGAATGCAATTAACAACTAAACGCACCACGCCACTTTACTCTTCATACCGAAGGGGACGACTTCGCATTTAGTCTCGTCCGCGCGTCGTAATTTCGGTACCAGATCACTGAACCGCGAGAATTCGGAAGTGGCCTATTCGTGTAGGGTAACTGTATCGATATTTCTCGTGAACGTGACGCACGAAGAAGGGCAGGTCAATGTCAACCCAGCTACAAAGGAAGATGGTGTCAAACACGTAAGTATTGTTAAAACGTTGACACGGCATGTCATCCCAGCAAAACACATGTTTGCACTGCACTAGCTAGAAAATGTGGATCTTTTTTGTGACTCGATAGATATTGCGTTAATCTACTGTCCTCCACATTATCCCAGCATATTTTCATTGATGATAGTAAAGGCTGGGGAATAATCGAGACTGCAAACCTGCTGCACTATAAGGATTTCATTTTGTCGGAGAAGTTCCAAGATTGTGTTTATTTTAAAAGTTTTAAACTTTTGCCTGTAAAAATGTATTTATGATCTTTTCGGTGCATTGAAAATACTCAAAATGTCAGGCGTTTCCTCAAGCATTTTTATACCTCATTTACCTCGTGAGAAAACTTTCAAGTTTTCTTTCGCAGACAACAAGTGACCACAACCCAGGTTGTTCACCGTGAAAATTGTCAAATACTCACGAACACATCACATAACAGAAACACCATGCACGCTTCGTGACTGACACAGTTTGTGTTTGTGACTCTTAATGTACCTGCATGTATTCTTGACCGTTTGGTTCATTGTGGTGAACAGAGACTTTTTGAAAACTGAACTAAAGTTCATAAATCAGCTGTCGATAATAAATGAACTAAACTTCCCCCCTGCGGCGACCTTGATATATTCATGGTGAGGATCTGGGCAGAAACAAACCAACTCGCCAACAATTTGTATAGACGCAACACCAAATAGGTTATAATTCTAGTCGGATGACCTTGAAAACTCTCACGAATTTGTAACAATATTTCCTTGGCAACTGTTTTATAGTTAAACACTACGCAACATCGTCCAAAAAAGTTAGCGTCAACAATTTTTACATGATTTTACTTTGTTTTAGCAAACCCTATACATACCAACGAACTAAAAATACCGAAAAATTAAATAAAAAAATGACTGTATGAATTAAAAGAAATTAAACTGCTTTGAGTTGCTTTTTTTGGCTTTTTTAGTTCCTCTTAATTTTGTCGAACAGATTTTTTTTAATCCTTGTGGAGAATGATGAAAACAGCGGTTCAAACTAGTCCTGAAAGATTCTGTCTTATTTTTCCAACGGCGGAGAAGTGGTGACTACTGAATCATATATGATTCTAAGATTGTCTTCCTGTTTAGTAAAATTACTACATGCTGGAAAAGAAAGAAACACCTCGAGAGATTTATTTGCCGCTGAGTGGTTTTGACCAGCTGTTATCAACAAATAGCCTCGACTTGTATTCAATATTATTCTTAGGTGGACTAGCTCTTTGGTAGCAGCTTCTTAAAGCAAACGACCTGAAGCTCGTCAAATGTTTGCAAGTGAGCCAAAAATATTGTAGAGACAGCCAAGCGGGACAAACATCAAGTACCTAAGCAGACAATAAAAGACACTTAAAATCCGGAAAACACATTACGTTTTAATTCAGTTTTAACTCTGAAAAATCTACACTACTCCTAAAAAGGTTCTTACGACTTCGTAATGAAACGCTTTTCTTACAAGCCTGATTTAACAACAGACCCCTCTAAAAATACCTCTGTAACCGAATGCTTAATTGAAAATATCATTCAAAGAAACCTCTAGCATTACACAATCCAAAATGACTTATTTACAACTTGTCTTATTTAACCCAAACCAGGGTAATTGCGTCGATGTTTCCAGTGAGCGAAACGGTAAAACTTAGAGCGGTCAGTGTCACGCGAGATACACGCGAGATACACGCGAGGAAGATCGTGTCAAACACATGTGCTACCCACTGACTCTCTTGCATTTAAATCAGCATGTCATCAAAAACATCCATCCTTACGCCGCCCTGGAGCACCTAATTCTGTTTTGAGTTGTTTAATTATATCTCCTGGCTTTTGTAATATCCCGGCATAATGTCAAGGGCGAAAGTTTAGTTTGACTGATAAAGCACGATCCCCCTATACTAGCGGCACCATTTTTTAAGTTTTGAACTGTTATTTATCGACCTCGTAAGAAATGATAATATGTTAACAACTCTTATTTGGTCTATGAATTCACTCGCGCTATCCTATAATATTCAAACGTTTCGTTTGGGCAAAACCCTCGTGAAAACATTTCACTTTTTTAAGGCCACTAAGTATAGGTCGGTAGTTAAGTATGTGTTCATCCTGTCAGTTCTGCGACTCGGTAACTGCTTAACGAACAAAAATCTTCCAAAAGTCTCCCTTTGACAAAGTTATAAAGGTATCGCCGTTCGTGTCGTCGCACAGGCGATTTCTTCCGGTTGTCCTCCAGCGATAGTGACCAGCAACAAATGCAGTGAGATCGTATAAACGTGTTTCACCTGGTCTTCTTTTATGCCTCCACTTCCCTACGAAGATCGAAGAGATAAGAGTTGTCATCTTTCATTCTAACAAAAGAGAGACACGAGTCTAGCAGGGTGTTCGTCTAGCCGCTGAAGTACTGAACTACAGTTTTACCAAAGCTTTTAGTGGCAGTGGTCACGTGGAACGTACGTCCCTGTTATTTACTGCAGTGGAATCTCATCTGAGTGAAAGACAAGTGACCTCTGAGTTTCTTCATGGCGCTAGTTGTGATACCCATTTTATGATTAGTGAAGTTGTTGATCCCGCGGTACGATGGCTCAGTGGTCCAAGCGGGAGGAGTGGTCGAGCTATCTACTATAAAGATGGATGTAAGAAGCCAGCCTCCTAGCAATGTTAAACAAAGACCGTACATCTCACATCAATTCTAAAGTATTCTTCGTATAGAAATGCGAAATTTTGTGGATTTATTTATGTAAAATATTGTTGATATCTCGATTCGTTTAAATGATTTGGACACGACAGATTGCGATACATATTTTTATGCGGTATCATCTCTTGGTACAATTTACCTACCTCCGTCCAAGTCTCACTTGATAATTTTCGAAGAAAAAGATCAAATTTAGTTTCTAAATCGCAGTTCTTATCATCATCAACACATTCTATAAGTGCACTTTTACCCTTAACATCATTACTGATATTATCTATGCTTTTCGTTACACATTGCCTACGGCAATGGCACTGAGTCTTCGTTTAACGGCTTGTCTCGTAGGTGATCATTTCCTTTATTTCCTAATGACTGACTCGTAAGGGAGAATGTAGTAAACAACTGAACGCACAACAACGTGAAATCAATTTGTTTAATATAATAAAGACGCAAAACTTGTGAATGATGACGCCATATATGCGTCTGTCCTCCAATGGAGCATAGGTAAGAACCAATCAAATAGTCACTCTCAGGTTAAACGATATTTATTACTTACGTGTTTGGCACAATTATGCTTTGTAGTTCGGATGACACTGGCCGCCCTCCGTTTTGCCGCTTCGCCGGCGAGAAACATCCACACAAGTGCCCTACGTTGGTTTTATCAAAACATATCACACACAGATGTTTCTTAGTGTTGTTTTTCGTCGGTTTTTTAGGATGAGGTCGATTGTTTGAGTTCCTTTGATTGATATTTTTAACTTCGAGTAGCAGTTAACAGCATAGGTCGACTTTTTTTTTTATTTCAGATTTAAGAAAAGCAAAGGGAGGCCAATGAATCGTTAATCAATCTCCACTAGCCTTCGGATACCTCTTTAGATTTCTATTGCCAGATTTAAAGAATAGAATAAGAGGTTAATTTATACATTTTTTTTTAGGGAATACAGTGAGCAAAACCAAGTATGACAAGACCATGTATAATTACACACACGCTCGAAAATTGATCGTAAAAGCTTTTGCAGTTGAATTTTCTCATTTAGCTGTTCTCCTTTGCACCATAAAAAGATGATAATTAGGAAAATGAGGATGAATTTATGATGATAATTATGGTAAAAAAACAGGCTGACGGTGCCCCAAATTTCTAGCATAAAAACGGATTACAAAAGAGATTTTTGTTTCTTTATCTTCGCCTTGTGCCGCTCTCGAATACACAGAGGAATATACACCAGAAAAATGTTTTCAACCTACCTGAACTGAACCATAGTATGTAGAACCCTTCTGCCGTTTAAAATCACCTGGCTTCCTGGCTGCCGGGTTTTGTTGTTGAGCTCGCAAAGCTTCTTCGCGTTATTGCCATTGCGATGAACATTAAACGACTTGCAACTGTTGTTTCCCATACATTTTTAGCTGACATTCAAACTCATCGGCAACATCAGTTTCGTTGATGACGCGATCAAGTAAAGTGAAATCTGCAAATTTGTAAGTAAAAATTGTCGATGCAGAAACATTAACTATAAAAAAGTGAAACTGTAGGTTCTGATCGAGTTATTACTTACCAACTTGAGTTTCAAAAGCGCTTGCACAGAAGTCATTGTCACAACAAGAAATCTAAAATGCGAAAAGATA
This sequence comes from Pocillopora verrucosa, assembly GCF_036669915.1. Lineage (NCBI taxonomy): Eukaryota > Metazoa > Cnidaria > Anthozoa > Scleractinia > Pocilloporidae > Pocillopora > Pocillopora verrucosa. Next base: position 7,364,224 of record NC_089319.1, read on the forward strand.
CGAGGACCAATTGCTTCAGCCTCCGAGGAAGCATAATATTTTTTTGGCTTTCAACGAGCTTCAGGTCGTTTCCTCTACGCAGCTGCTACAAAAATGCTAGTCTATCTTAGAATAACATTGAATACCAAGTCGAGACTATTTGTTGATAATAGCTGGTCAAAACACTCAGCGGCAAATAAATCACCCGGGCTATTTCTCTCACTTGCAGCATGTAGTAATTTTACTGAATAGGAAGACAAATTTTGGATCATAAATGATCCAGTAGTCACCACTTCTCCACCGTTGGCAAAATAAGACAGAATCTTTCAGGACTAGTTTAAACCGCCATTTTCATCATACTTCACAAGGGTTTAAAAAACAAGAATCTGTCAGACAAAATAATAAGAACTACAAAAGCCAAAGAAGGCAACTCAAAGCGGTCTAACTTCTTCTTATTTATAAAATAATTTTTTTAATTTAATTTTTTTAGTATTTTTTGTACATTGTTGTGTATAGGCTTGGCCAAAACGAAGTAAAATCATGTAAAAATTGTTGGAGTTAACTTTTACGGGGCGATGTTTCGTAGTGTTAAACTATATAACTCTATTGATATACTGGCCAAAACAATTAGAATTTGGAAAAAACAGTATTGTCTCTGCTAATCATATTTCAGCCCATCTATGCTGTATTCCTTGTATAAATATGGATTAAATTGTGTCGTTCAAAAGATAATTTGTGCCCCTGTTCGCCGAGTTTTCGAGACGTTAACCACCAAGAGATCGCTAGTGTAGAATGGAAAGATCAGGGGGTGTAGTTCAAGGCTGGCATCGTTAAAGGGTTGGTCCGTTAGAGACAATTATTTGGGCCCTTACGATGTATTTATTTCATGTGGAATAAAAGCATAAAAGACTCCTCTAAAGATCTCTCTTGTTTTAAAGAAACTATCATAGCTACAGTCGATAGATAAGCTGTAAATGATCAATGAACGAAACTACCCCTCCGGCGACTTTGTTAAGTTCATTGTAAGATCCTACCAGATGAAAACCAAACTCACCGACGGTTCGTATAGAAGCAACACCAAACAGACTATGCCAAACGATCGAACTTGAAAATTTTCAGAACTAAATTACAATACATTTGGGATGATTATTTTATCATTACTATTATTAAAGTTGCATGGAGCATTAAGTCACCGTTACAGCGATTATGTGAAAGCGTGGTACCTGGTCGAGAAGCTTTTCGTTGTTAGCCGTTCAGGGATCGTGACGTGATATCATTTGTTATATTGTAATCAATAACATGACTCAAAATAAAACCTATTCATAAAAGTAATTTAGCCGACTCCGTATCAATATGAGGGGATGTGAAAAAAGTTATCAATTATAGCCAAGTTTTCTATCGCAGACGACGAGCGACCACAAGCTAAGTAGTTCACCGTGAAAATTGTCAAATACTCGCAAACGATTCCCATAACAGAAACGCCATGCACGCTTCGCGGCTGACACAGTTTGTCTTTGTGACTCTTATTGTATTCTTGACCGTTTTGTTCGTTGCGGTGAATAGAGACCTTTTGGAAACTAAATGAAAATAAATCAGCTGTCAATAACGAATAAATTAAACTTTCCCATGGAACAACCTCCCTCCATTGTGAGGATTTGGCCAGAAACAAAGTAAGATTATCATAAAAGATAATTTGTGCCTCTGCATTACCGAGTTTTTGAGGCATTAACAACCAGGAGATCGCTAGTGTAGGATGGAAAGACCAGGGAGTGTACGTCAAGTCTGGCATCTTTAAATGGTTTGGAGACTATTATTTGGGCCCTTACGATGTATTTATTTGATACGAAATGAAAGCTTAAAGGGCCTCTCTTAAGATCCCTCCTGTTTTTAAGAAACTATCTTAACTACAGTCAATAGGTCAGCTGTAACTAATGAATGAACTAAACTTCCCCTCTGGCGACTTTTCATTGTTAGCCGTTCATTCTGAGAACCTACTGGCGCAGGTGAAAACCCAACTCACTCACGGTTTGTCTAGAAGCAACACGCTAATGTAAAAAGCAACACCAAACGGATTATGTCAAACGATCGAACTTGAAAAATTTCAGAACTTCATTACAATGCATTTGGGATAAATATTTTATCATTGCATAAAGTTGTATGGAGCATTAAGTCACCGTTAGAGCGATTATGTGAGAGCCTGCTACCTGATCGGGTAGTTTTTCATTGTCAAGAATATGACTCAAAATAAAACCTGTTCATAATGGTAATTTAGGCCTCACTTAAGACTTATTAATAAGCGGGTTGATGAAAACAGCTATCAATATTAAACAAGTTTTGTTTCGCAGACAACGAGCGACCACGACCCAAGTTGTTCACGGTGACAATTGCCGAATACTCACGAACGATTCATTTAAAAGAAACACCATGCACGCTCCGTGGCTGACACAGTTTGTCTTTGTGACTCTTAATGTATTCTTGACCGTTTTGTTCGTAGAGACTTAACTCATTAAAGTTGTTCAGTCAGCTGTCAATAATGAATAAACTAAACTTCCCCCCAGCAGCAACCTTGTTATATTTATTGTGAGGATTTGGGCAGAAACAAACCAAAATTATCATAAAGATAATTTGTGCCTCTGCATGATCGAGTTTTTGAGGCATTAACAACCAGGAGATCGCCAGTGTAGAATGGAAAGACCAGGGAGTGTACGCCGAGTCTGGCATCTTTAAATGGTTGACCCAAATGGAGATTTGGGCCCTTACGATGTATTTATTTCATGCGAAATAAAAGCTTAGAGGACCCCTCTTAAGATCCCTCTCGTTTTTGAGAAACTATCTTAACTACAGTCAATAGATCGGCTGTAAATAATGAATGAACTAAACTTCCCCTCTTGCGACTTTGTTAAGCTCATTGTGAGATCCTACCGGCGGAGATGAAAACCCAACTCACCCACGGTTTGTCTAGAAGCAACACACTAATGTTTTTCTCGTATGCTAATTTCTAACGTTCACAAAAGCATAATTGTTATGAACTCTCTTGACACACCCTTTTCCAAGAATGTTTTTGAAGCCGTTCAAAAAACTCGCAGCACGTGTTTTATCGGGTCAAAAACCCGATAAAACACTCCTGCTCGTTTTTTAAACATTACATTGAATATGACTCAAGAATACAAGAATATGACTCAAAATAAAACCTGTTCATAATGGTAATTTAGGCCTCACTCAAGACGTATTAATAAGCGGGTTGATGAAAACAGCTATCAATATTAAACAAGTTTTGTTTCGCAGACACCATGCACGCTTCGCAGCTGACACAGTTTGTCTTTGTGACTATTAATGTGTTCTTGACCGTTTTGTTCGTTGCGGTAAACAGAGACTTTTTTGGAAACTAAACTTGAGTTGATAAATCAGCTGTCAATAATAAATGAACTAAACTTTCCCCCCCCGCGGCAACCTTTTTATATCCATTGTGAGGATCTGGGCAAAAACAAATGAATTCGTCAACGATTTGCAACGACGAAACACCATCTAGATTCTATTTCTACTGAATCGAATGAGCTTGAAAACTCTCACGAATTCGTTAAAATGTGTTCTTGACAACCGTTACATAATATAACACTACGAAACATCGTCCAAAAAAGTTAGATTCAATAATTTTTACATGATTTTCTTCGTTTTAGCCAAGCCTATGTACATACCAACGTACGAAAAATGCCAAAAAAATTAAAATAATAAGTGATTGTATGAATTAGAAGAAATTAAACTGCTTTGAGTTGCCTTCTTTGGCTTTTGTAGTTCTTCTTATTTTTGTCTGAAAGATTCTTTTTTTTTTTAATCCTTGTGGGGTATGATGAAAACAGCGGTTCAATTTAGTCCTGAAAGATTCTGTCATATTTTGTCGAAGGCGGAGAAGAGGTGACTACTGAATCAATTACGATCCAAAAATTGTCTCCCTGCTTATTTGCCGCTGGGTGTTTTGACCAACTGATATCAACAAATAGCCTCGACTTGGTATTCAATGTTATTCTAAGGTAGACTACCATTTTGGCAGCAGCTGCGTAGAGCAAACGACCAGAGGCTCGTTGAATACCAAAAAAATACTATGCTTCCTCGGAGGTTGAAGCAATTGGTCTTTGTATCTTTTCACATTTTTCTGGTAGTGTTGTTCGTTGTGGCGAACAATGACTTTTGTGCAAGCGTTTTTGAAACTCAAGTTGGTAAGTAATAACTCGATCAGAACCTGCAGCTTCATTTTTTTATAGTTGATGTTTCTACATCGCCAATTTCCTATTGCAAATTTTTCAGATTTCACTTTATTTGATCACGTCATCAACAAAACTGATGTTGCCGATGAGTTTGAATGTCAGCTAAAATGTATGGGAAACAATAGTTGCAAGTCGTTTAATGTTCACCGCAATGGCAATAATGCGAAGAAGCTTTGCGAGCTCAACAACAAAACCCGGCAGATGAAGCCAGGTGATTTTAAACGGAAGAAAGGATCTACATACTATGGTTCAGTTCAGGTCAGTTGAAAATATGTTTCTGGTGTACACATATTCCTTTTTATATTCGAGAGCGGCACAGGGCGAAGATAAAGAAACAAAAAATCTCTTTGGTAATCCGTTTTTATGCTAGAAATTTGGAGCACCGTTACCCTTTTTTAAACAACCTTCATTATCATCATAAACTGATCCTCATTTTCATAATTATCATTTTTTTATTGTGCAAAGAAGAACAGCTAACTGAGAAAATTCAACTGCAAAAGCTCTTATTGATCAATTTTAGAGCGTGTGTGTAATTATACATGGTCTTGTTATACTTGGTTTTGCTCACTGTCTTCCCGAAAAAAATGTGTAAACTAACCTCAAATCACCTCAAAAAAAAAAAGCCCTATTGAATACCTATCCTAAAAACCGACGAAAAACAACACGAAGGAACATCTGTATGTAATATGTTTTGATAAAACCAACGCAGGGCACTTGTGTGGATGTTTCTCGTCAGCGAAGTGGCAAAACGAAGGGCAGCCAGTGTCATCCGAACTACAAAGGAAAATTGTGCCAAACACGTAAGTAATAAATATCCTTTAACCTAAGAGTGACTATTTGATTGGTTCCTACCTATGCTCCATTGGAGGACAGACGCATAACTGGCGTCATCATTCAAAAGTTTGGCTTCTTTATTATATTAAACAAATTGATTCCATGTTGCCGTGCGTTCAGTTGTTAGTTACATTCTCCCCTAAGAATCAGTCATTAGGATTAAGGAATTAAAGGAAATGATCACATACGAGACAAGCTGTTGATCGTTAAACAAAGACTCCCTGTTATTACCGCAGGCAATGTGTAACGAAAAGCGTAGAGAATATGAGTATTGATGTAAAGGGTTAAAGCACTTGTAGATTGTGTTGATTATAATAAGAACTGCGATTTCGAAACTTAATTTTTATCTCTTTCTTTGAAAATTATCAAGTGAGACTTGGCCATTTTGCTGCAAATCCTGGAAAATCTTGCAAACATATTCTTGAAGCAAATGACTCTAAAGGAGATGGGGAATACTGGATCGACCCTGAGGGCAAAGGAAACCCTTTGAAGGTCTACTGTGATATGAAAACTGACGGAGGTAGGTGAAAGGTACCAAGAGATGATACCGCATAAAAATATGCATCGCAATCTGTCATGTTCAAATCATTAAAACTAATCGAGATATACACACTATTTAAGATTTCGCATTTCTACCTAGAACACTTTAGAATTGATGTGAGATGTATCGTCTTTATTTAATATTGCTAGGAGGCTGGCTTCTTACATCCATCTTTATGGTAGATAACCCGACCACTCCTCCCGCTTGGACCGCTGAGCCATCGTACCGCGGGATTATCAAATTCACCAATCACAAAATGGGTATCACAATTAGCGCCATGAAAGAACTCAGAGGACACTTGCGATTCACTCAGATGAGATTCCACTGCAGTAAACAACAGGGACGTACGTTCCACGTGACCACGGCCGCTAACAGCTCTGGTGAAGCTGTAGTCGAGTATTTTAGCAATCAGACGAACACCCGGCCAGACTCGTGTCTCTCTTTTGTTAGAATGAAAGATGACAACTCTTATCTCTCCAGGAATTGTTCCAGATGGGGATCCGACGAATCTTCGAACTTCGAAGGGAAGTGGGGGCATAAAAAGAAACAAGGCGAAACACGTTTGTACGATCTCACTGCAATTGTTGGTAAGCACTATCGCTGGAAGACAACCGCGATATATCGCCTGTGCGACGACAATAAGAACGATACCTTTATAAATTTGTCAAAGGGAGACTTTTGGAAGATTTTTGTTCGTTAAACAGTTACCGACAGGATAAACACATACTTAACTACCGACTTATAATTAGTGGCCTTAAAAAAGTGAAATGTTTTCACGACGGTTTTGCCCAAACGAAAGGTTTGAATATTATAGGATAACGCGAGTGAATTCATAGACCAATTAAGAGTTGTTAACATATTATCATTTCTTACGAGGTCGATAAATAAACAGTTCAAAACTTGAAAAATATCAAAGTGCTCTGTGAGCAAACTCGTGAATTGACAGATTATGTTGGATTCTGGGTCGGACGGCCCGGGTTCGAGTCCTGATGGGGCGCTACGTTGTGGCCTTAAGCAAGTCGCTTCACTCACCTTGCTTCGTCTTCTCGGATAAGACGTTAAGCCGGAGGTCCCGTCTCCTGCAGGGTTTGGGGTAGGAGACGTTAATTTCCCACGCACGAGATTACTGTGTGATGGATGTCCTCCCCTGGGTGGGATGGGTGGGTTTTAGGGGACCATTCATAGGGATAACCTCAAGGTCCACCTTTCAAATACGTTCTGTATTTGATAAACATCTATGAAATTATGAAATTATGAAATGAAATGAAATGTTTAATGTTATCTGGTTTAGGGAATTTTGTGGTTGATTGTCATATTTAGAGTACGAGCAGTAGTTCAGTGTGCGCTAATGTAGCAAAGAAACAAAGTAACGTTGGGATAAGAAGGCATTACAATTGAAATGATCATGCTATTACATCTGACAAGGGTGGATGATGTCATGTGTTTTAAACACATATCATTTTTGTTTCCGGTTCAAAAGAAAAGGTTGGAAGTGAACGTGGGTGAAAAGAGAAATTTACTGTCTGTCATTGTAAATATTGGAAAATCAGGGCAATACTGTCTCAAGGAAAACATTAATGATTGCCTCTTTATCAAATGAGACAAACGGGAACGAGTTTTGAGTGATGTAACTAAGCCCAGACTTCCACTGTCATTTTGGATTTCGGCCGGGGTAGATTTTGGTTATGTGCTAGGCAGCGTATAATCAAGAAGAAGATAGAATTTCATTTCAGGCCTATTTATCAATTAAGTTAAAAGAAAATTGTTCTTTAAAAATTCACTGAAAATCGGTAGCCAAAATTATTTGTTTACATGCTATTTGATTTTCGTGTTAACCTGTAATTTCGTCAGTCGCCGGCACGTTTCGTTGCTTCACACCGAAAAAACACACGATACGAAATGTAATGATCAATTTTGTCCCTAATCTCACGCCATAACAGAAAAAGCTTTTGAACACCTGTAAACTCAGAGCGCTTCGGAGTAAGAGAATTAATGAATCTTCTGATTGTTTTCAAGTTTAAAGATTGTAAATTTCACTTTTTAAGAAAAACGAAGGTTGTTCTCTTATTTCAGTGTGAATCCCCGCACGCCTGCCAGTCGCTGGCGCCGCTTGTTGAAACTAAAACGGATAAAAATAAACTCTTTTAAGATTATCATTGGCTTCTTTTTCACCGCACCACTATTCTTAGCAACAAAGGTCGCCATTTTGTTTGTGTATTACTTGCAAAAAACTATCAAATGCACTCAAAAGCCTAAAATCGAAAAAAAGTTTACAGGAATCGACCAGTCGAGCGAGCGAGCGAGTACCATTCTGCACACCATATCTACAACTCGCTCTTACGCATGCGCGCAATTCACGAGTTTAAAAATGGCGCTGCTCGTATGAGGGGATCGTGCTGTGTCAGTCAAACCAAACTTTCACCCTTGAAATTATGCCGAGATACATGATTAACTAACGCAGAACAGAGTTAGGTGCTCTAGGGCGGCGTAAGAATGGATCTTTTTGGTGACATGCTGATTTAATTGCAGGAGAATCAATGGATAGCATACGTGTTTGAACCATCTTTCTTGCGTGTATCTCGCGTGACACTGACCGCTCTTAGTTTTACTGTTTCGCTCACTAGAAATATCGGCACAAGTGCCCTGGTTTGGGTTAAATAAGACCAGTTGTAAATACGTCATTTTGGATTGTGTAATAGTACAAGTTTCTCTGAATGATATTTTCAATTAAGCATTCGGTTGCAGAGGTATTTTTTTAGAGGGGACTGCTGTGAAATCAAGTTTGTAAGGAAAGCACTTCATTACGAAAACATAAGAACCTTTTTAGGAGTGGTGTAGATTCTTCAGAGTTATCTAGTCTGCTTAGGTACTTGATGTTTGTCCTGCTTGGCTGTCTCTACAATATTGTTTTGCTCACTTGCAAAGCATTCAACAGCTTCAGGTCATTTGCTCTAAGCAGCTGCTTCCAAAGAGCTAGTCCACCTAAGAATAACATTGAATACCAATTCGAGGCTATTTGTTGATAATAGCTGCTAAAACCACTCAGCAGCAAATAAATCACCCAAATTAAATGATTCAGTAGTCACCACTTCTCCGCCGTTGGAAAAATAATACAGAATCCTTCAGGACTATTATGAACTGCTGTTATCATCATTCTCCACAAGGATTAAAAACAAAACTATCAGACAAAGTTAAGAAGAACTACAAAAGCCAAAGAAAGCAACTCAAAGCAGGTCAATTTCTTCTAATTCATTAGGTCCTTTTTTTTTAATTTCATTTTTCGGTATTTTTCGTACGTTGGTATGTATAGGCTTGGCAAAAACAAAGTAAGATCACATAAAAATTGTTGAATCTAACTTTTTTGGACTATGGCGTGTAGTGTTTAACTATAAAACAGTTGCCGGGAAAATATTATTACAAATTCGTGAGAGTTTTCGAGGTCATCCGACTAGAATTATAACCTATTTGGTAGTGCGTCTGTGCGAATCGTTGGCGAGTTGGTTTGTTTCTGACCACATCCTCACGATGGATATAAAAAAGGTTGCCGCAGAGAGAAAGTTTAGTTCATTTATTATTGACAGCTGATTTATCAATTTTAATTAGTTTCCAAAAAGTGTCTGTTCACCACAACGAATCGAGCGGTCAAGAATACATTAAGAGTCACAAAGACAAACTGTGCATGGTGTCTCTGTTATGCGAATTGTTCGCGAGTATTTGACAATTTTCACAGTGAACAACTTGAGTTATAGTCGCTCGTTGTCTGCGAAAGAAAACTTGTTTATAATTGATAACTGCTTTCCTAGCCCTAACCCTCATATTGATACGGGGTGGCCTAAAACTTTATGCAGCGATAAATATTCATTATAAATGTATTGTAATGCAGTTCTGAAAATTTTCAAGCTCGGTCGTTTAACATAATCTGTTTGGCATTGCTTCTATACGAACCACCTAGGATCTCACAATGGACTTAACAAAAGTCGCGGGAGGGGAAGTTTAGTTCATTCATTAGTTACAGCTTCTCTATCGACTGTAGTTAAGACATTCTCTTAAAAACAGGAGGGATCTTAGGAGGGATCTTTTAACCTTTTATTTCATATGAAATAAGTACATCGTATAAGGGCCCAAATAACAGTCTCCAACGAGCAAACCCTTCAAAGATGCCAGACTTGAAGTACAGCCCGTGGTTTTCTATCCTACACTAGCGTTCACCTGGTGGTTAATGCCTCAAAAACTCGACGATACAGAGACACAATGAATAACACAATTTAATCCCGATGTATAATAGGATACATACAATTCTTGCAAATTCTTTCATCCTTTTCTCATCACCACCTTTCGCCCCTTTTAGTAGTTTGACTAGTTTGAATTTGTTTAACATTTTTTTGGTAAGGGGAGAGAATGGTTTGTCTCGCTTGCTTATCCTTTGAAGTTACGGATATTCATCGAAACGACTTAAATGAGTGAAAGGAAGGTTTTTATTTTTAGAATGAACGATTCTCAATTAAGTAACATAAACCAAAAGCAAGTTTATCAAAACGGCCAACCAGAACCAAGTTAAATATCCCAAGGAGCCAATAAGAACTCATAATAAATGCATAAAAATGACCTCAAGGCGGTAAATCATAAGTGCAAGTGACCAAGATAAATATTTCAGGTCTTAGTGATGATTGAGAATATGGTGCGACTTTTTTCTGACCTTTCAAAAAGAAAAAGCATGCTTAATTTAAAATTGCTCTAATGTTTTTATTAACTCAGTAATTATTTAGCGTACAGGGTTTTTTTTCCAAAAGTCTCCTACTGAGACTACGTCTATAATACTTTCTGGGAACAAATGCAGGTACACTACCACAGACTACTTTGAGTCTGTGATTTCCCCAATGACACACAGATCTCTTTATCTTACACTCCATGTCCAACTCAGAGTTGTCGCCTTTCATTCTTAAAAAGGACCCACATCAATCGGGAAGCACATTCTTCTGGCAGCTAAAGTACTGGATCACAGCTTCAGCAGTGCTATTCAAAGAAATTACTTTCTAAAAACTGTTGTTTGTGTTGGAACCATTTTGAATCGAGTGTCTTTACTTCAAAACGAAGTTTATCAAAACAACCAATCAGAACCAGTGTACTGGATCTGATTCTGCCTCAAGACGAAAAAATCGCAAATAATCGAGCCAATTTATGGCACCTGGGGACAAAATAATATATTTTTTAAAAGAAATTTCACATAGTGAAGTATTGTAATTCCATACTGGGTCGACACTCGACTAAAAATTGTCCTGATCTTTTGTTTTACTTAGCGCACATAGATTTTCCAAAACTCTCCTGGCGAAACGAAGTCATGGTACCAGTCGTCGCAGTACCAATATCCTTCTAAAAGATGCCAATGATACTCGGATGGAACATATGCAGCATATTTGCACAGCCTCTATTTCACATAAGCTGCATATCCACATTTTCCCTTATAACTCCACCTCTTACACTCCATGACCGACTTAGAGTTCTCGCCTTCCGTTATTTGAAAAGACCCACAGGAATCGGGGGGCGCATCCGTCTGACCGCTGAAGTACTGGACCACAGCTTAACCAGTGCTGTTACTGACCGTGGTCACGTGGAACGTACGACCTCGTTTCTTACTTACTTACTTACTCTTGGAATCTAAGCTGAGTGAAAGAAGAGTGTGACCCCTTTTGTTGTTGGTAAAGTTTCTGATTCCACGGTATGATGACTCAGCGGTCCAGTGTGGGAGTGAAGTAGAGTTAGAAACAAGTTTGCTACAAGTAGCCAGCCTCCTGGAATGAAACGTGCTTAACACTTTCAAACAGTCTTTTCACATGCAGCCACATGTACATTCCGGATCCCAAGATGAATATTTTCTACACCTTTGATTTCGTCATGTTACAGACAACTTCAATTTTCAGTCTTTTTTTCTTCGCATTCTTTAGCCCATCGAAGTCAACTTTCTTGTAGATTTCAACTCTTCACCTTGCTTTTTCTTTGATCTTTTTTCCAGCTGTCGTCCTTTTCTTTTTTCTCGTTTACATTTTAGGTTAGGCAAGTTACATCGGACGCGTTTTAAAGTTTGACCCGCTCTCCGTTTTTGTCGTTAGATTCATAAAACGCTTATAAGTGCTTTCTGTTTGTTTTTTTTCCTTTTTACTGATTTTGCATCGTCTACAATTATTTTCTCAATTTCTTTTTCGGGAAAACTAGTGATTGATTTTGGTTTGAAGCATCCACAATCGCAACCGAAACCCTCTAAAGTCGGTCTAGAAATAAACCAAATCAATTTTCTCTCAGCCTCAAAAAAGTTATGTAGAGAGTTATCAAACTCACCGCATTAACTTTTTCATAGAGTAACCTACACATCCACTTTTGCCTTCAAATGTGTTAAACTAGACTGTGGATGCCGTGACTTTGAACTGTGCTTAGCAACTTGGTCAAATAATGGCAGTTAGATTGTATGCTGAATTTTATCATCAGAAGTTTTTTTTACAGGTGAAGTATTACGCTGAATTATTGCCAAAAGATAAATCATATAATTCCTTGTTCTATTTAATTTGCTTCGGTTCCACATTCTCCTCATTTTTCCCCAAAGATGAGGGTGTTATGGTCCTCTGCGTAGGTATACGTTCCATTTCTATATGCTTTTGCTTTAATGCATCGCACCTCAAAACTCTCTTTGCAGAGAACATTCGTAACGGATGCTTGCCTTGTTTAAGTAAACTCTTTTTGGTCGTACTTCCCCCAATCGATGCTAAACGAAATTTGACTTTCCTTGTCACCACACGTTCAACATAGCACTGAATAATCAATGTCTTAAAACTAAGTATTCCATGTTGCATGACTAGCAACAACCGTTTCCCATGCATTTAAGGTGAAACTGAACTCGTCAAAAACATTAGTTTTGCCGATGACGCGACCAAGTAAGGCAAAATCTGATAGGAGACATTTGCATGTGGACATTGTTGATGCAGAGACAAAATGAATGTAATGAAGCTGGCTCGAAGCCTATTACTTACCGACTTGAGTTTCTAAAATGTTTCGACAAAAGTTCCTGTTCGCCACCACCAAAACCAGGAATACATGAGGGGCACAAAGACAAACTGAATCAGCCAAGAAGCCTGCATGTCGTTCGTAGATACTTAAGAAACACACGTCGAAAAAATTTACTCGTTGTCGCCTGTTGCCTGCGATTGGAAGCCTAGCTGTTTCGCGAATGGTAACTGATTTGATAAACGCCCACAGTTAGGGTCTTAATTGATCCCCATTGTAACAAGCTTTTATTTTTATTATATGGATATAAGACTGAATAGACCACATAATGATCTCTAAACGGCTGACAATTAAAAGCTACACGACTTCGCTCAGCAATCTCGCTTTTCCATGTCACATCATCGATCTCGTGGTGATTTAATGTTCCAAGTAACTCAGTGCTATTATGAAATAGTCGCCACAAAGTTATTGTAATGTAGTTCTGACAATTTCCAAGTACACTGTGATAACCCGTTTTGTGTGACTTCTATGCGAATCTTTGGCGAATTGGGTTGTCACTGTTGAGAACCTCACAATGGACTGAAAAAGGTTGCCGGAGGGGGGAAGTTTAGTTCATTCATAATTGAAAGCTGACTTATTTACCTTGGTGCAGATTTCTTTAAAACAGTGTGAAACTGGGTCTCAACTACGATGCAAAAAGCTTTTATTTGACCATATTACACTAACAACGTGAACAGTTTATTAAAACCAATATACTTCTATTTCTGAGAATATTGAAGTTGTAAATCATATTTTACAACTTAGATGACAAACCCCCGTTACTGACACATATAGCTTACAAATTGCGCCACTGCAAAGTTCAGATACTGTTATAAAACAATATTCCCAACTCTCACTAGAAAGTCCTTAATTGTCCTTGTCACCATGCAAATTGCCAACGCATATGCAAGATATGAAAAACTACTTTATGACACTACTTTATTGAAAGGAAAATGTATAGCGATATAACACCGATCATTCTGAGAACAAGCCAGTGTTGAGGCTATCGAGCAAACCTGAAAATCTTACATCTGAGATTTTTATCTGACGAAGTGCTATATGTATAATGTCAGTTGTACATTCAAAAATGTTATCTCCGTGTGACTGTGTAAATTTTAGGTCAAATGCACTCTAGACTGCTCTAAGCTAATTTTACTTTGGTTCGCATTCAAGGTCAGAACCAGACGCGCTGTTATGTGTATGTATACTAGATGTCAATACAAACGCATATAAAAAAGTTAGTAGCAAACTGTATGGACTTATTTCAGTTTAAACTGACTAACTTTCACAAATTATTCAGTTCACTTGTCCGTAACACGATATCGATTGCGAAACGAACGAACGAACGAACGGACAAACATTAATCTGAATGGAAACATTCAGAGATGTAAAAACTTGATCATCATAGAAAGTTTTGTTTCATAAATGCATAAAGTATTTATCAACGAACAGATGCGCCGTTAAGCTAACTATTAAAACCAGTCTTTCTCAGTAAATTAGTCGGTTTATAGTGGCGAAAGATCCCCTTATGATCTTTTGGTAGTCGTCAATATGTTTGACTGAGTCGAGATTTTTAGAGAATCGCATTCTGCTATGTCCTGTCACTTTTTCGTCTATTCGTTCTTTGCTTTTTTTTTTGTATAGTTTATGTTGTATTCTGTCAGATCTAAACAAAGAGATTTTACTACTGCTGTCTCGACCATTCTAAATTGTTTTTGAATTTGTATAAACATAATTTAGGCGTTAAGATGGTTATACAGAATTACCTTGAAAACGGCTCGCTACAGGTGTTCCCTCCTTCCCATCCCTACTCTCCTCCACCATCCCCTCCCCCTTTCGTTTTGACAATGTTCGCCGGGGGAAAGGGGGGGGGGGGGGAAGTAGGAGGATTCTAGTTGTGTCACGATGAAATTTACCTGATTCTCCCTTAAGGTTCTGTAATTTTCTTATGAAGTCTCATGTCATAACTGGCAGTTAATTGGCAGTCAATTTTCTATAGTCTCCCCCCTTGTACTCTACTGACGACGACTGATTCCCCCTCCGTTCATCCTGAAAGCCATGTGATCCCTCTAAACTTCTTTCCCCCGCCCCCTGGGATAACTAACGACTGGTGTCTTACCCTCAGTAGCCGAGGTTATTCATAGAAACTACTTACTGCGTCAACAAACGAAGGACTGAACGCAATTCGTTTGTCTTTTACAAAGTGAGAAATTGTAATTCCACACTGGGTCGAAAGTCAACCAAAAATTGATATGATATTTGGTTGAACTAATAATTTAGCGCACATAGATTTTCCGGGGCTAAAATACGGGTCATCGCAATACTAGTATCCATGTAATAGATGCCAATGATACTTGGGTGGAACGTATACGGCAAATCTGTACAGCCTCACTTCCACATAAACCAGAGCATGACTCCATTTTCCCTGATAATTACAACTCACACACTCCATGACCGACTTAGAGTTGTCGTCTTCCATTCTCTGAAAAGACCCACATGAATCGGGAGGCACATCCGTCTGGTCGCTGAAGTACTGGACCACAGCTTCAACAGTGCTGTTACTGACCGTGGTCACGTGGAACATACGACCTTGTTTCTTACTGCAGCAGAATCACAGCTGAGTGAAAGATAAGTGTGACCTGAGTTCTTTCATTGCGCTCAGTGTGATGTGGTATCATTTCTTGGTACCATTTACCTACCTCCGTCAATTTTCATATCACAATACACCTTCAAAGGGTTTCCTTTGCCCTCGGGCTCGATCCAGTATTCCCCATCCCCTTTAGAGTCATTTGATTCAAGAATATGCTTGCAAGATTTTCCAGGATTTACAGAAAAATAGCCAAGTCTCACTTGATAATTTTCAAAGAAGGAGATCAAATTTAGCTTCTAAATTGCAGTTCTTATCATCATCAACACATTCTATAAATGCGTTTTAACCTTTTACATCAATACTCATATTCTCTATACTTTCCGTTACACTTTGCTTAAGGCAATGGCAGGAGTCTCTTGTTTAAGGATGACTGGCTTGTCTCGTAAGTGATCATTTCCTTTATTTTCTTGGCCCCAATGACTGATTCTTGAGGGAGAATGCAATTAACAACTGAACGCACCACGGCACTTTACTCTTCATACCGAAGAGGACGACTTCGCATTTAGCCTCGTCCGCGCGTCGTAATTTCGGTACCAGATCACTGAACCGCGAGAATTCGGAAGTGGCCTATTCGTATAGGGTAACTGTGTCGATATTTCTCGTGAACGTGACGCAAGAAGAAGGGCAGGACAATGTCAACCCAGCAGCAAAGGAAGATGGTGTCAAACACGTAAGTATTGTTAAAACGTTGACACGGCATGTCATCCCAGCAAAACGCATGTTTGCACCGCGCAAGCTAGAAAATGTGGATCTTTTTTGTGACTCGATAGATATTGCGTTAATCTACTGTCCTCCACATTATCCCAGCATATTTTCATTGATGATAGTAAAGGCTGGGGAATAATCGGGGCTGCAAACCTGCTCCACTATAAGGATTTCATTTTGTCGGAGAAGTTCCAAGATTGTGTTTATTTTAAAAGTTTTAAACTTTTGCCTGTAAAAATGTATTTATGATCTTTTCGGTGCATTGAAAATACTCAAAATGTCAGGCGTTTCCTCAAGCATTTTTATACCTCATTTACCTCGTGAGAAAACTTTCAAGTTTTCTTTCGCAGACAACAAGTGACCACAACCCAGGTTGTTCACCGTGAAAATTGTCAAATACTCACGAACACATCACATAACAGAAACACCATGCACGCTTCGTGGCTGACACAGTTTGTGTTTGTGACTCTTAATGTACCTGCATGTATTCTTGACCGTTTGGTTCATTGTGGTGAACCGAGACTTTTTGAAAACTGAACTAAAGTTCATTAATCAGCTGTCGATAATAAATGAACTAAACTTCCCCCCTGCGGCAACCTTTTTATATTCATTGTGAGGATCTGGGCAGAAACAAACCAACTCACCAACGATTTGCATAGACACAATACCAAATATGTTATAATTCTAGTCGGATGACCTTAAAAACTCTAACGAATTTGTAATAATATTTTCTTGGCAACTGTTTTATAGTTAAACACTACGCAGCATCGTCCAAAAAAGTTAGCTTCAATAAATTTTACATGATTTTACTTTGTTTTAGCCAAGCCTATACATATCCAACGAACGAAAAATACCGAAAAATGAAATTAAAAGATGATTGTATGAATTAGAAGAAATTAAACTGCTTTGAGTTGCTTTCTTTGGCTTTTGTAGTTCTTCTTAATTTTGTCTAACATATTTTTTTTTTAATTATTGTGGAGAATGATGAAAACAGCGGTTTAAACTAGTCCTGAGAGATTCTGTCTTATTTTTCCAACGGCGGAGAAGTGGTGACTACTGAATCACTTATGATCCAAAGATTGTCTTCCTGTGTAGTAAAAATTACTACATGCTGAAAAAGAAAGAAACACCCCGGGTGATTTATTTGCCGCTGAGTGGTTTGACCAGCTATTATCAACAAATAGCCTCGACTTGTATTCAATGTTATCCTTAGGTGGACTAGCTCTTTGGTAGCAGCTGCTTAAAGCAAACGACCTGAAGCTCGTTGAATGCTTTGCAAGTGAGCAAAAAAATATTGTACAGACAGCCAAGCGGGACAAATATCAAGTACCTAAACAGACAATAAAACTGTGTAATTATGCGCATTTCATTTGACGCTCAACTTTAAGCAAAATTTCAAGAAATATTTTTGCACTTAAAATCCGTGAAACACATTACGTTTAAATTTAGTTTTAACTCTGAAAAATCTACACCACTCTTAAAAAAGTTCTTACGATTTCGTAGTGAAGCACTTTTCTTACAAGCCTGATTTAACAGCAGACCCTTCTGAAAATACCTCTGTAACCGAATGCTTCATTGAAAATGTCATTCAAAGAAACTTCTACCATTACACAATCCAAAAAGACTTATTTACACTTTGTCTTATTTAACCCAAACCACGCCAATTGTGCCGATGTTTCCAGTGAGCGAAACGGTAAGACTAAGAGCGGTCAGTGTCACGCGAGATACACGCGAGAAAGATGGTGTCAAACACGAATGCTATCCATTGATTCCCCCGCATTTAAATCAGAATGTCATCAAAAAGATCCATCCTTACGCCGCCCTGGAGCAACTAATTCTGTTTTGAGTTGTTAAATTATATCTCCTGGCTTTCATAATATCCCGGCATAATTTCAAGGGTGAAAGTTTAGTATGACTGATAAGGCACGATCCCCCCCTATACTAGCAGCGCCATTTTTTAAGTTTTGAATTGTTTATTTATCGCCCTCGTAAGAAATGATAATCTGTTGACAACTCTAAATCGGTCTATGAATTCACTCGCGCTATCCTATAATATTCAAACGTTTCGTTAAACCCTCGTGAAAACATTTCACTTTTTTAAGGCCACTAAGTATAATTCGGTAGTTAAGTATGTGTTTATCCTGTCAGTTGTGCCACTTGCTAACTGTTTAACGAACAAAAATCTTCCAAAAGTCTCCCTTTGACAAAGTTATAAAGGTGTTGTCGTTCCTGTCGTCGCACAAGCGCTCTCCAGAGGTTGTCAGCCAGTGATACTGATGAGCAACATATGCAGTGTGATCGTACAAACGCGTTCCACTGTCTTTGTTTCTATGCCCCCACTTCCCTGCGAATCCGCTGTTTCCCCATTGGGCACAATACCTGGCGAGATAAGAGTTGTCATCTTTCATTCTAACAAAAGAGAGACACGAGTCTGGCCGGGTGTTCGTCTGACCGCTGAAATACTGGACTACAGCATCACCAGAGCTGTTAGTAGCAGTGGTCACGTGGAATGTACGTCCCTGTTGTTTGCTGCAGTGGAATCTCATCTGAGTGAAAGACAAGTGTCTTCTGAGTTCTTTCATGGCGCTAATTGTGATACCCATTTTGTGATTTATGAATTTTCTGATCCCGCGGTACGATGGCTCAGCGGTCCAAGCGGGAGGAATGGTCGAGCTATCCACCATAAAGTTGGATGTAAGAAGCCAGCCTCCTAGCAATGTTAAATAAAGACCGTACATCTCACATCAATTCTAAAATATTCTAGGTATAGAAATGCGAAATCTTGTGGATTTGTTTAATGTAAAATAGTGTTGATATCTTGATTTGTTTGAATGATTTGGACATGACAGATTGCGATGCATATTTTTATGTGGTATCATCTCTTAGTACCATTCACTTACCTCCGTCAGTATTCATATCACAGTAGACCTTCAAAGGATTTCCTTTGCCCTCAGGGTCGATCCAGTATTCCCCATCTCCTTCAGAGTCTTTTGATTCAAGAATATCCTTGCAAGATTTTCCAGGATTTGCAGCAGAATGGCCAAGTCTCACTTGATAATTTTCAAAGAAAAAGATCAAATTTAGTTTCTAAATCGCAGCTCTTATTATCATCAACAAAATCTATAATTGTGCTTTAACCCTTTACATCAATACTCATATTATCTACGCTTTTCGTTACACATTGCCTGCGGTAATGACAGGGAGTCTTTGTTTAACGATCGACGGCTTGCCTGGTAGGTGATCATTTCCTTTATTTCCTTGACCCTAATGACTGATTCTGAGAGGAGAATGTAACTAACAACTGAACGCACGGAAAAATGGAATCAATTTGTTTAATATAATAAAGAAGCGAAACTTGTGAATGATGACGCCACTTATGCGTCTGTCCTCCAATAGAGCATAGCTAAGAACCAATCAAATAGTCATTCTTGGGTTAAAGGATATTTATTACTTACGTGTTTGGCACAATTTTCCTTTGTAGTTCGGATGACACTGGCCGCCCATCGTTTTGCCGCTTCGCTGACGAGAAACATCCACACAAGTGCCCTGCGTTGGTTTTATCAAAACATATTACATACAGATGTTTCTTCGTGTTGTTTTTCGTCGGTTTTTAGGATAGGTATTCAATAGGGCATTTTTTTTGAGGTGATTGTTTGAGTTCCTTTAATTTATATTTTTAACTTCGAGTAGCCTTTAACAGCATAAGACAACTTTTGGTTGTGTCCTCGTGTACCGGTACACAAAAAAAGGAAACATTAACGAACTGCGTCATAACTCCATGTATGGTTATGAAAACAATAGGAATTCCCTCGTGTGCCAGTACACCAGGACAGCCCCCAACTTATCTTTTTTTTCATTTCAGATGTAAGAAATAAAGGGAGGCCAATGAATCGTAAATCAATCTCCACTGGCCTTGGGATACTTCTTTAGATTTCTATTGCCAGGTTTAAAGAGTAGAATAAGAGGTTTGTTTATACATTTTTTTCGGGAATACAGTGAGCAAAACCAAGTATAACAAGACCATGTATAATTACACACACGCTCTAAAATTGTTTAATAAGAGCTTTTGCAGTTGAATTTTCTCAGTTAGCTTTCTTCTTTGCACAATAAAAAAACGATAATTATGAAAATGAGGATAAGTTTATGATGATAATGAAAGTTGTTAAAAAGGGTAACAGTGCTCCAAATTTCTAGCATAAAACGGATTATCAAAGAGATTTTTTGTTTCTTTATCTTCGCCTTGTGCCGCTCTCGAATATAAAAAGGAATATGTGTACACCAGAAACATATTTTCAACTGACCTGAACTGAACCATAGTATGTAGATCCTTTCTTCCGTTTAAAATCACCTGGCTTCATCTGCCGGGTTTTGTTGTTGAGCTCGCAAAGCTTCTTCGCATTATTGCCATTGCGATGAACATTAACCGACTTGCAACTTTTGTTTCCCATACATTTTAGCTGACATTCAAACTCATCGGCAACATCAGTTTTGTTGATGACGTGATCAAGTAAAGTGAAATCTGAAAAATTTGCAATAGGAAATTGGCGATGTAGAAACATCAACTATAAAAAAATGAAGCTGCAGGTTCTGATCGAGTTATTACTTACCAACTTGAGTTTCAAAAACGCTTGCACAAAAGTCATTGTTCGCCCCAACGAACAACACTACCAGAAAAATGTGAAAAGATACAAAGACCAATTGCTTCAACCTCCAAGGAAGCATAATATCTTTTGGCATTCAACGAGCCTCTGGTCGTTTGCTCCACGCAGCTGCTGCAAAAATGCTAGTCTACCTTAGAATAACATTGAATACCAAGTCGAGGCTATTTGTTGATAATGGCTGGTCAAAACACTCTGTGGCGAATAAATCACCCGCGGTATTTCTTTCATTTGCATCACGTAGTAATTTTACTAAACAGGAAACAATTTTTGGATCATAAATGATTCAGTACTCACCCCTTTTCCGCTTCGGCAAATAAGACAGAATCTTTCAGGACTAGTTTGAACCGCTGTTTTCATCATATTCCACAAGGATTAAAAAAAAAGAATCTGTTAGACAAAAGTAAGAAGAACTAAAAAAGCCAAAGAAGGCAACTCAAAGCGGTTTAATTTCTTCTAATTCATACAATCATTTTTTATTTTAATTTTTTTGGTATTTTTCGTACGTTGGTATGTAAATAGGCTTGGCTAAAACGAAGTAAAATCATGTAAAAATTATTGAATCTAACTTTTTTGGACGATGTTTCGTAGTGTTAAACTGTATAACAATTGCCAAGAAAATATTGTGACGAATTCGTGAGAGTTTTCAAGTTCATTTGATTGGAATTATAATCTAGTAGGTGTTGCGTCGTTGCAAATCGTTGACGAGTTCATTTGTTTTTTGCCCAGATCCTCACAATGGATATAAAAAGGTTGCCGCAGGAGGAAAGTTTAGTTCATTTATTATTGACAGCTGATTTATCAACTTTAGCTTTGTTTCCAAAAAGTCTCTGTCCGTTGCAACGAAGTAAACGGTCAAGGATACATTAAGACACAACTGTGTCAGCCATGAAGCGTGCATGGTGTTTCTGTTATGTGAATCGTTCGCAAGTATTTGTATCACGGTGAAAAACTTGGGTTGTGGTCGCTCGTTGTCTGCGAAAGAAAACTTGTTAATTATTAATAACTATTTTCATAAACCCACTTATTATACGTCTAGAGTGAGGCCTAAATTACCATTAAAACAAGTTCATTTTGCGTCACGTTATTGACGATGAAAAGCTTCCCAAGCAGGTACCAGGCTCTCACATCTCACACAATCGCTTAAGCGGTGACTTAATGCTCCATACAACTTTATGCAATGATAAAACATTCATCCCAAATATAATGTAATGTAGTTCTGAAAATTGTCAAGTTCGATCGTTTGACATAATCTGTTTGGTGTTGTTTCTATACGAAACGTAGGCGAGTCTGGTTTTCATCGCCGCCGGTAGGATCTCACAATGGACTAGACAAAGTCGCCAGAGGGGAAGTTTAGTTCCTTTATTATTTACAGCTGATCTGTCGACTGTAGCTATGATAGTTTCTTAAAAACAGGAGGGATCTTAAGAGGGGTCTTTTATGCTTTTATTTGATATGAAATAAATACATCGTAAGGGCCCAAATAATAGTCTCCAAACCATTTAAAGATGCCAGACTTGACGTACACTCCCTGGTCTTTCCATCCTACACTAGCGATCTCCTGGTGGTTAATGCCTCAAAAACTCGACAGTACAGGGGCACAAATTATATTTTGAACAACACAGTTTAATTCATATTTATAAAATGAACACAGCATATATGGGCTGAAATATGATTATCAGGGACAATATTGGTTTTTTCCAAATTCTAATTATTTTGGCCAATATATCAATAGAGTCGAAAGTTCTACATATTTACAGAAACCACTGTTTTTAAAATCATGCAAATGATTTGAGTTCATCTTTCCCTCGCGTAATTCAATAGCTTCCGCGACAAGATGGTCATTAAGCAGGCAGACCATAAATTCTTCATTTCGCTCACCATAAAACGATAGCTAATACTTAAAAACACGAAATGAGACAACAAGAAAACATCCAGAACGACTTGATCTGCATGGAAATATTCAGAGAAATAAGAAGAAACATCATGCAAAACACTTTAAGTCCATACAATATATAACAGTAAACAAATCCATCACAAAGTCAACGAAAAGACTAGTTTCCTTTTTGTTTGTAACAGTCAATAATGTTAAGCTGACTAAGGAATAACTACCTTCTTCTTCTTCACACGAATTTTTGTTCCTTGGTTATTTTTTGTACATTTGATAATGACTCGTCCTTTCTCTATTTTAAACAGACGGATTTTTTCAACTACTTGACAACTCAAAATTGTTTTTAAATTTTAAATAAGAGAATTTCGTGCTCAACGGTCGCACACAACACTTCAAATCGAAATGGCACGTGATTGCGTACTCCGTCACTGAAGCTAAAAAAAAACTTATCGGCTTCGCCATTGATCTAGTTACGAGTTCACAATAAAGCGGGGGAAGTTTGCTTGATTAATGGAACTCGACTAAAATAAGTCATCCTTTTCCCATCAGCACCTTCTACCCCTTTAAGTAGTTTCATTTCAAAGTTCTTTGTTTAACTTTTTTGGTGTTGAGAGAGAACGGTTGGTCTTGCTTGCTTACCCTTAGAAGTTAAGGATATTCATCGAAACGACCTACTGAAAGAAAGTTGCTTTTGGAATGAACGATTCTGAATTGAGTGTCATAAACCAAAACCAAGTGTATCAAAATGGCCAATCAGAACCAAGATAAATATCCTGAGGAGCCAATAAGAACTCATAATAAACACATAACAATGACCTCAAGGCGGTAAATCACAAGTGACCAAGATAAATATTTCAGGTCTGAGTGATGATTGGGAATATGGTGCAACCTTTTTTCAGACATTTCAAAAAGAAAAAGCATGCAATTCTACACTGCGTCAACACTCAACTGAAAATTTCTCTAATATTTCAATCAACTAATTATTTAGCGCACATAGATTTTCGCATTTCGTAAAAACAAGTGTTTGATTTTGGTGTTGAAGCATCCACAGTCGCAACCCAAACCCTCTAACGTTAGTGTAGAAATAAACCAAATCAATTTTGTCTAAGCCTCAAGAAAGTTTATGTAGGGAATTATCAAACTTACTGCATTTTACGTTTTCAAAGAGTTAATTACCCACCCACCTTTGCCGTCAAATGTGTTAAAAACTAGACTGTGGATGCCATGGCTTTGAACTTTGCTTAGCAACTTGGCCAGCTAATAGCAATTAGACTGTATGATGAATTTTATCTTCAGAATAGTTTTTACAGATGAAGTATTTCCCCTGCCAAAAGATCAATCGTATAATTCCTTCTTCTGTGTAATTTGCTTCGGATCCTCATTTTCCTCACTTTTCCCCGCAGATAAAGGTTTTATGGTCTTCTGCGTAAACAAAAGTTCCATTTCTATATGCTTTTGCTTTAATACATTGCACCATAAAACTCTCCTTTCAGAGAACAGTCATGACCGATGCTTGCCTTGTTTAAGTTATCTCTCTTTGGTTGTGCTTCCCTCAATCGATGCTAAATGAAATTTGATTTTTCTTGTCTCCACATGTTCAACATAGCACTGAATAGTCAATGTCTTAAAACTAAGTATTTCCCATGAATAGCTTACCTCCATCAGTTGTCATGTCACAGTGGACCTTTAAAGGGTTTCCATTGCTTTCGGGCTCGATCCAGTACTCCCTATCTCTAATTGAGTCCCGCGTGTCCCGGATCACCTTGCATAAGCGAGCAGGATGCTAGGAGCTCGAACCTTTCTTAGCTTCCAAAAAGATCAAAGTGCAATGCAACCTTCACTTAATGATCTGAGAGAACCATTTCATGACAATTTTTCTTGCGCCAATGCCATAATAATCAAAAGAAAATGGTATACGAGGTGATTTAGTAAAGTTGAATGGGATATCAAACTACTCGAGGAAACGCCTGACAATTTTATTATTTTCGATACACCGAAAGGATAAAAAAACACATTTTTACAGGAAAAACTTTAGATCTTTTAAAATAAACGCATCTTTGAACTTTTCCTACAATGATATCATTATAGTGGAGCAGGTTTGCGGTCTCGTTTATTCCCTAGCCTTTACTATTATCCATGAAAATATGCGGGGTTAATATGGAGGCCAGTAGATTAACGCAATATCGATCCAGTCACAAAAAGAACCATATTTTTTAGCGAGGTGCAAACGTGCGTTTTTCTAGGATGACAGACCGTGTCATAGTTTCTACAGTAATTCCTTTGTATCTGGGTTGACATTGACCTGCCCTTCTTCGTGCGGCTCGTTCATGAGAAATATCGACACAATTACCCTCAACGAATTGATTCGAATCATCATTGTCATTGGGATGAAAATTATATGATTTACAACAACTGTTTCCCATACATTTTAGGTGACATTCCAACTCGTCAAAAACATAAGTTTTGCTGATGACGTGACCGACTGAGGCAAAGTCTGTAAAGAGACATTTGCATGTCGACATTGATGATGCAGAAACAAAATGAATGAAAAATGTAATGAAGCTGTTTCAAAGCCTATTACTTACTGACTTGAGTTTCTAAAACGTTTCCGCAAAAGTCTCTCTTCGCCACCGTGAACGCCAGGAATATATGAAGGGTCACAAAGATAAACTGAGTCAGCCACGAAGCCTGCATGTGGTTCGTAGATACTTAAGAAACACAAGTCGAACAAATTTTTTCGTTGTCGTCTGTTGCCTGCGACTGAAACCTTTGCCTATTAGCGAATCACAACTGATTCGATAAAACCCCACAGAAAGGGTCTTAATTGATCACCATTGTGACAAGATTTTATTTTCTTTACATGGATGTAAGACTGAATAGACCACAGAATGATCTCTAAACGAAAGCTACACGACTTCGCTCAGCCATCTCGCTTTTCCATGTCACATAAACGATCTCGTGGTGATTTAATGTTCCAAGTAACTCAGTGCTATTATGGAATAGTCGCCACAAAGTTATTGTAATGTAGTTCTGACAATTTCCAAGTACACTGTGATAATCCGTTTTGTGTGGCTTCTATGGGTGCGAATCTTTGGCGAATTGGGTTTTCACTGCCCAGAACCTCACAATGGACTGAAAAAGGCTGCCGGAGGGGGGAAGTTTAGTTCATTCATAATTGACAGCTAACTTATTTATCTTGGTGTAGATTTCCTTAAACAGTGTGAAATAGGATCTCAAGCTACATTGCAAAAAACTTTTATTTGACCATATTACACTTACAATGGAAACCGTTTATTTAAATCAATACACTTCTATTTGTGAGAATTTTGAAGTTGTAAATCATATTTTACACGTTAGATGACAAACCCTCATAACTGACACATATAGCCTACAGATTGTGCCACCGCAAAGTTCAGATACTGTTATTAAATGATATTCACTACTCTCACTAGAAAATCCTTAATTGTCCTTGACATCATGCAAATTGCCAACGCAT
Source organism: Pocillopora verrucosa (assembly GCF_036669915.1). Taxonomy (NCBI): domain Eukaryota; kingdom Metazoa; phylum Cnidaria; class Anthozoa; order Scleractinia; family Pocilloporidae; genus Pocillopora; species Pocillopora verrucosa. Next base: position 7,390,272 of record NC_089319.1, read on the forward strand.
ATACAAGATATTGCAAACTACTTTATAACACTACTATATTGAAAGGAAAATGTATAGCCATATAACACCGATCATTATAAGAACAAGCTAGTGTTGAGGTTATCGAGCAAACCTGAAAATCTTACAACTGAGATTTTAATCTGATGAAATGCTATATGTATAATGTCAGTTGTACATTCAAAGATGTTATCTCCATGTGACTGTGTAAATTTTAGGTCAAATGCCTTCCAGATTGCTCTAGGCTAATTTTACTCTGGTTCGCATTCAAGGTCAGAACCAGACGTGCTGTAATGTTTATGTATACTAGATGTCAATACAAATGCATTTAAAAAAGTTAGTAGCAAACTGTATGGACTTATTTCAATTTAAACGGTTTCACTCTAACAAATTATTCAGTTCATTTGTCGTAGCACGATATCGATTGCGAAACGAACGAACGGACAAACATTAATCTGAATGGAAATATTCAGAGATGTAAGAGCCTGATCATAATGGAAACTTTTGCTTCATAAATGCACAAAGTATTTATCAACGAACAGATGCGCCGTTAAGTCAACGAATAAAACCGGTTTTTCTCAGCAAATTAGTCGGTTTATAGTGGCAGCAGATCCCCTTATGATCTTTTGGTAGTCGTCATTATGTTTGGCTGAGTCGAAATGCTTAGAGAATCGCATTCTGCTATGCCCTGTCACTATTTTTGCCTATTCGTTCTTTTTTTTTCTTTTTTCTTTTTTTTTTTGTATAGCTTATTTTGTATTCTATCAGCTCTAAACAAAGATAGTCTCTATTACTATCTCGACCACTCTAAATTGTTTTTGAAGTTGAATAACCATAATTTAGGTGTTCAGGTGGTCACACAAAATTACCTTGAAAATGGCTCGCTACAGGTGTTCCCTCTTTCCCATTCCTACTCTCCTCCACCACCCCCCTCCCCCCTTCGTTTTTACAATGTTCACCGGGGGAAGGGAGAAGGTGGGAAGTAGGAGGATTCTAGTTGCGTCACGATAAAATTTACCCGATTCTTCCATAAAGTTCTCATGTTATAACTGGCAGTTTATTGGCAGTCAGTTTTCTACAGTCCCCCCTTATACTCTATTGACGACGACTGATTCCCCCTCTCTTCATCCTGAAAACCATGTGATCCCCCTAAACTTCTTTCCACTCTCCCCCCGGGGATAAATAGAGACTGGTGTCTTACCCTCAGTAGTCGAGGTTATTCATAGAAACTACTTACAGCGTCAGCAAACGAAGGACTGAACGCAATTTGTTTGTCTTTTACAGAGTGAGAAACTGTAATTCCACACTGGGTCAAAAGTCAACCAAAAATTGTTATGATATTTGGTAAGGCTATAACACGGGTCATTGCAATACCAGTATCCATAGAATAGATGCCAGTGAAACTTGGGTGGAACGTATACGGCAAATCTGTCCAGCCTTATTTCCACATAAACTGAAGCATGACTCCATTTTCCCTGATAATTCCAATTCTCACACTCCATGACCGACTTGCAGTTGTCGTCTTCCATTCTCTGAAAAGACCCACATGAACAGGAAGGCACATCCGTCTGGTCGCTGAAGTACCACAGCTTCACCGATGCCGTTACTGACCGTGGTCACGTTGAACGTACGACCTTGTTTCTTACTGCAGTGGAATCTCAGCTGAGTGAAAGATAAGTGTGACCTGAGTTCTTTCAGTGCACTCACTGTGATACCCGTTTTTTTTTGTCGGTAAAAATTCTGATTCCTCGGTATGATGACCCAGCGGTCCAGTCTGGTGGTGAAGTAGAGTTCGAAACAAAGTTTGCAACAAGTAGCCAGCCTCCTAGAATGAAACATTTCGCAATACTATCAAACAGTCTTTGGAGTAAGTACCACACGTGAGCATTTTCCTACTCTCTTAGAGACAGTTTTTTGTGTGTTGACATTAATAATTCCAACATTTTATTTCGTTTTCTTTCTTTTCGCTCGCCATAGCACACATTCTTTAAGACCTCCACTAGATCATGTTCTGTTTTATCGTTTATTTTTTAATTTACCTCAATTACTCCAAAATTCTTAATTTCCGTTGTAACTGCATGTGTGCAACAGAAACACTAAACTCTTTCTTGTTTGTAAGTCATTATATTCATGTTCCATCAGCTGTTATGTCACAGTAGACCCTTAAAGGATTTCTATTGTTCTCTGGGTCGGTCCAGTACTCCCCAACTCCTATGGAGTCCCCAGAGTCCCGCATCTCATTACAAGAGCGAGCAGGATGCTGGGCACTTGAACCTTTCTTGGCTACCAAAATAATCAGATAACAAGTTAAGCCCCAGTCGACAACTCTGCTGGAGCGACCACTTAATAAACATTTAATGCGCAAATTCCATGATAGATTTCCAATGCGCATATCAAATTGAAAAAATAGGATGTAGGGAAAAAACGGTGAATTGAATGTAAACTGCTCAAGGAATAGACCTGACATTTAGATTGTTCTTTGCTCACCAAAATTTACTTTGATAATTAGATAATTACAAAAAAAAATTCAACGGATTCAGCGCGAGTGTGAAGTAAAAGCGAGTGACCCTTGCACGAGTCGCATCGCACTGCTCACAATGAACCTAAACGATTAGACCATTTTTTTTGCGCTGTTTATTCTTTTAACAGGGGCACGCAAAAAAAGGTTTAAAACAAAGAGTAAGTGAGTACGGAAAAAATTCACTTGATCACTGGTAACTCGCTGATTGAGTACCACCTAACCTGCGACTTCGAGTCCCCTCGCCGCATTTTACAATCGGAAAAAAAAAAGCCCGCCTGATCACAGGTTAAGCTCTCTAATCTGCCTGTTCTACATGAAACTTCTTCGATAATTTCAGATAACGTTTTTGTCGGTCGTCTATTGAGTCAAATAAATATAACGCTGGACACGAATTTCCAAAACACTATGTTAACAGAGCGGCGCGCCTTTAATTAGGGCGCTATTTTAAACTCTTTCGCACCTTGGGATTTACTTCACGCATCCAACCGTGTGATTGACAGCAGCTAAAATCTGCAAAGAGACTCAAGTATTCCCAAAGCTAAATCTGTTGACCAATCACAGCCGACTTGTCCTAGACCTGCAAATTATTATGCCGCGCGTTGATAAATTGGGCACTGTAAGTACATGTCGCGAAAAACAATAGCATTCTGGGCGATTGCCAATTTAAACAGGCTCCAAAATTTGCTTTCACAAGGACAAAATCATATCTTTGGGAAAAGGGCGACTTAACTCAATCCTAGACTTAATTTAACTATTACGCTTGAAATTATTTCGGGATGATATGGAGGCCAGTAGGCAAAAATATCTGTTTGTAATTATGAAAAACTACGTCAAAAAGGAATTGTTAAAGTCCTGTTGCTTTGATACTTTTCTTAGAATTTCTATACCATATGGTAACGATAGACCAAAATTAAAGAAGCCCTGATGGTTTTTGTTGTCATCAATGAAAATAAATTTCATGCTGCACAATCATATGAGTCAATCGCATTCTATCTTACCCATCAGGCATCCCGGTCCCTTGCACCTGGATGAGACTGACAGTCTTCTTCCCCAATGCAAATTTTTGGAACACAGGACACCCACAACAAGCAAATTCAACAAAGCAAAGAACCACTAACCATGTCGATCGATTGAGATACAATGTCACTGCAAATCATGTTGCCGTGGGTCTCTTTTCCCCAATCGGTCACAGAGGATGTCAAATTAGGTAAGAACAAAATACTAAAGTGACGCACGAGGTACGGCTGAGTGTCACTGATGACATCTTCCCTGATCTATTTCGGTACAGACCCACGAAAACATAGAATACATCTGTTTTATATCAGTAACGATGTAAAATCCTACGTCATCAATGTGTCTGTCCTCTGGTAGCTAAGAACCACTCAAAGTGCACATATATAGTTCATTTTGTTACATGAATGGAAATGTATGTAACACATGCACATATAATGGGAAAAGAAAAATACAGCGGTTCTAGGGTTGTTTGCAAGAAAACCAGAACTTTGTTTGGAATGTTTGTGAGGTGATAACAGATTTAACAATTCAAAATTATTTCCTACAGAAAATAACTTCACAAGCGTTTCAGGTAAACCTATGGAAATAGCACCATTGCAAATATATCCCTGCCTGTGTTCAAGGTCGCCAGGTTTCGATATTCACGATTGGTTATTTAACTTACAAACGTGATGCTTGTGCCTACTGTTTTTGGCTTGAAGATTGTATGAATGACAGGTGTCATTTTCCATGCACTTCAAAGCACACTCTGAGTAGTCCGATACGTGGAATTTGAGGAATTCGTGACCAGATAAGGCATACCTTGTGAGAATGAAGGGAAATTAGTTCTGACAAAAAGAAACTCGAAACGAATTTTCATACTACTTGTAATTGGTTTATTAGCAAGACAAGTCAATTTCGTCATTTTTTTTATTCGATATTTTTCTTCCTTATTTAGTTATTCCTGTGCTTATTATCCCTGTTGTTGCATGTCTTGCCTAACATAGTTCATCGCCTGTACAAAGACAAACCAACTGATGCGAAGCAACGCAAAGCGATAAAAGACGATTATGACCGAAACAAGCTGCATCTACACTAGACTATAACAGACATAGATCTTACTCGCGCATATAAAACAAAAGAAACACACAGTATAAGACTAATTTACAAGAGCTGCAAGAACACAAAAAGCTAAGCTAAGCCAAAAAACGAAAAGCACGAACAAAAAGAATTATGCAATCCTGGCGCCTACAATCACTTTGATGCTCCACAGAGTGAAATCTGAATCGTGGAACCCCAAAATTTGAAATTTACTGATGAACTTTGAAGTCTTACAGTTCAACTTCATTGAAACTTTCATCGCATCCTAACTTACCGTCATGGCTCTCGAACACAACTGAACAGTTTTCCGAATGTCTTGCAGCAGGGTAGACAAGGTACGGTCTCAAAATAAAAAAAAGAAAAATGGAATATAGATTTCAAGTACATCTTCAGTGAGGAATACCCCGAGGAAACTGGGAACAAACAAGAAAAATGCAACTCACGAAATAGCATTTGATGCAAGTTTTAGAATGACAAGATACGTCAAACAAAACTAAATAGCTAAAAATGGCAGCAGTCCCAAAACTTTTTCTTTCCTTAAAGTGTGTCTGGATAAATAACATTCCTAAAGCAACTGTTTTGATCTTTTTTGTTTTTGGACTTACGCCTGTTTCTGGCCTACTTTTCGTAACAACACAGCAGTTTAGATACAAATCATTAATTAGTTTCATTACAAAGTATTGTTATTTTCAAATTTGACTTTCAAACTACATGATTACATCTCATTTATGTTTAGAAGCGGAATTTTATAATTTCAGTTTATTATAGACAAAACTTTTTTCTCCGTGTGACTGTATGAATATTATGCACTCTAGGTTTGTCTCGGCAAATTATACTCTTGTTTTCTCACAGTTGCCTTCTATTTTAAGTCAGAACCAGAACAGAACCAGGAGAACTGTAATGCTTATGTTCACTAAATGTCAATAGAAACTCGTTTCAGTAATTTAACAACAACTGCATAGGCTTACGCTGGCTTAATACCGACCTTGACATATTGGAGATTATTCCAAGCACAGTCAAGGCTTCTCTATTTTTTTTAATAATAAAGAATCCGTTAAATTCCCCAAGCATTACTTTCAGTTTTCAAAACGAACTTTATTTCCAAAGCGAACAACCGTGTTGTCTACTTGCTCTATACTCTCATAAAGCACGCTACAATAAGTCAACCAGAATCCTTGTTAGAAAAGTTCATATAATCTGATTGGCTGTACAAAACTAAAGCTCATATAAACAAGCAAGTTTTTTCATAAGACAACGAGAAAACAAACTGTTCAAGGCGGGTGTCACGCGAGATGGTGTCAAACCATTAATTACCCATTGATTCTCCCGCATTTAAATCAGCATGTCATCAGAAAAACACACCCTTACGCCGCCCTGGAGCACCTAATTCTGTTTTGAGTTGGTTAATCATATCTCCTGGCTTCCACAATATTCCGGCATAATTTCAAGGGTGAAAGTTCAGTTTGACTGATAAAGCACGATCCTCTTACACTAACAGCGCCATTTTTTAAGTTTTAAACGGTTTACTTATCGATTATGATTATGATGATTATCTGTTGACAACTCTTAATTGGTCTATAAATTCTATGTGAGTCCTCTGGGCTTCAAACGATTTCCACGTAATTTCAAGGATGTTTGCCTAGGTTTAACACTCTTTCCAAAGTATACGACGTGGTAAGATAAATTATGCCCCCATTTTGCCCGGTTGTTTCGTATGATGTATCAATTGCCCGCGTCTCGTGAGCTTCTTTTTTAATCTTACCACATTACGACGATCTACAGAACAGAGGGCGCTGGATGGAATCTATCAGGGAAAGATGTTATCGTTTTGTCACGAGTCCCCATGAGGAATCGGACTTCATACCATTCCGCGCTCCGATCTAGATCAGTCTCGGTGGAACTTAAGTCAATTTGAAAATAGCTCGCTAAGGAAACTGTATTATGAGAGTGTAAGATTTGCCTTACCGTTATTAAATGTATCGTAACATGATTCCCTAGATCGCTTTAACATGATGGATGACATATATAATTTCAAACCTTAGTGACGGTCTCCTTATAGGAAATGGCACAGCGAGTTAAAAGTAGATTGAGCTTAACATTTGGAAAGTTAAGTTTAGTGTCTGTAAGATAAAAAAAAGTACAATAAACGTTGGAGTTGTGTTGAAGAAGTAAACTACTTAAACATGTTCACAACAGGTCGAGGAACTCAGATTTCGAGGAATCAATGAGAGGCCGTTCATGGGAAATATGAACGTTGGCAGGAAAACTATAAGTTTCCTTGAATCTCCCTCAAAGTTTCTCCTATAGCTTTGCGTATAACATTCCCAGTTTTTGTAGAAAATGTATTTTCAGCTTTAAGGTATTTATGACATTCAAGATAATTTTTGGAAATACCCGACAAAATCGGGCAAAAATACGTTCTTAAAAACATACTATTGCCACCCATCCAGCTACACATATTAGGAAATCTTCCGGGTAAAATGTACGTGATGGGGGTAACAATATTAGCTGGGTGGATAAGACTTAGTCCAAATTATTGCTAATGTCGCAATGTTTGTCTACCAAATTGAGTTTTTGTTTAACCCTTTTTGTTATAACTCATGTTTTTCATGTCTTCCAAATGGTCTTCCTCGGATTATTGGTAACATTCCTACTGTATCTTTCATGTCTTTTCCCGTTCTGAGGTATCACATTTCATATTTATTTCGATGCGAGAACTTCAATTTCCATTGCAATCAAAGGCAAATGAATGTAGAACACATTAGTTTAACGTGCAAATGTTTTATTATTAACTCGCGATATCGTATAATATTTGAATGTTTCTTGTGGGCAAATTCCATCCATTCCGCCCCCCCCCCCCATTTCCTTGAAATGGGAGAGGGGAGGAGGGTGGGAGAGCACACAGCCTCCCATAATCAAAAACCAGGGAAGGGGACACACGCGCTGAACTTTTCATGATTCAATGAAGTATGAATTGGCTAGTGAACAATCCAGTCTTGTGAACATCATGGCTAAGTCGACTTGCTATTCAATTATTATTCTTAAGTGGACTAGACTCTTTGGGTTAGCAGCATGTTTAAAGGCCCATTTCCAACCTTGATGCAACACGGTCTGTTTGTTTTTTGTTTTGAACCATCGCTTTTGTATTAAATAGCGCCTCTGATTGGTCAGTTAATTTTAACCTTGTCGACGTCTCAAAAATCTTCTTCTGGCGTTTTCTCCGCTGAATTTGAAAGAGCTTATTAAAATAATTCTGGTTTTGTGTAAAACAGTTCTATCCGTTTTAATCCGGCATGGAATCAGATGAATCCATTGATTTTGATAGATTCCGAGGCAGTAAAACCCTTATGGATTGGTTGATGTTAAAGAAGAACGCGAAAATCCTTGCGAGCAATTTCGAAGAAGGTGAAAATGTTGATCCACCACGTTTTCATTCATTCATCAATTGTTTTTTTTAATTGAAGTAAGTTTGTGCCATCCTTGGTTAAATAAGACCAAGGGTCAGCCTGGAATTTTCCTACCCGTGGGAGAGGAACTTGCGCTCGAAAGAGTGAGTCGAGGTTGTTGTCCATGCAAAGCCAGCGGGCAAAAAACGTAAGAATTGCTAGCGCAAACCGTCATTGTCGCTGACGTCCCCGCAGTGCAAGTGACTAAACTTAAAATAATTAGACGTCAGGAAGGTCCGATACTTTTCCATATTTCTCTCGAAAATCCAAAAACATATTTATACAAAATGTTCTACCTTTTATTACAATCCTCTAGCGACTTCCAGGTAGCCTAAAAATTTCGAACTTCATGTTTTTTTCGCTGACACTGTCTACAGAGTACGAAGCTATCCAAGCGCTTGACACTAAAAACTTTTCAATGACACGGCTGGACACGGTCTTCAAATGACTCCATATTTCTCTTTTAAATATACCAATTTCTATTGGAAATTTTATCTTCATTTAGAATCCTCGAGTGCTTCTGGAAAGTGAAAAAATTTTAACGTTGTCCTTTTCGCCGACTCTGTTCACAGAGTACGCACGAAGAGATCCAAGCTTGACACAAAAAAAAAAATTCTTCGGATTTTTCTGGACAAAATTCAAAATACTGCAAGGAAACTGTAACATGACGAACGGCGAATGTATTTACCGCAACACAGTTGACTATAGGTCCAGGATGGCTCTTGAGAAAGACGATTTTAGAAGGTTTTCAGCGATCTGGGAATTTCGTGTTACAGGAAATTGGGTCGCGGCGCGCGTTGCATCAAGGTTGGAAATGGGCCTTAAAGCAAACGACCTGAAGCTTGTTGAATGCTTTGCAAGTGAGCAAAAAAATATTGCAGAGACGGCCAGGCGGGACAAACATCAAGTACCTACGCAGACAATAAAAGACTGTGTAATTATACACATTTCATTTGACGATGAACTTCAAGCAAAATTTCAAGCAAAATTTTTGCACTTAAAATCCGGGAAACACATTACGTTTAAATTCAGTTTTAACTCTGAAAAATCTACACCACTCCTAAAAAGGTTCTTACGATTTTGTAACGAAGCGCTTTTCTTACAAGCCTGATTTAACAGCAAACCCCTCTAAAAATACCTCTGTAACCGAGTGCTTAATTGAAAATGTCATTTAAAGAAACTTCTACCATTACACAATCCAAAAAGATTCATTTACAACTTTTTTTACTAAACCGAAACCGGGCCACTTGTGTCGATGTTTCCAGTTAGCGAAACGGTAAAACTAAGAGCGGTCAGTGTCACGCGAGATACACGCGAGAAAGATGGTGTCAAACACGTATGCTATCCATTGATTCTCCCGCATTTAAATCAGCATGTCATCAAAAAGATCTATCCTTGCGCCGCTCTGGAGCACCTAATTCTGTTTTGAGTTGGTTAATTATATCTCCTGGCTTTCATAAAATCCCGGCATAATTTCAAGGGTGAAAGTTTAGTTTGACTAATAAAGCCCGATCCCCCCCTATATTAGCAGCGCCATTTTTTAAGTTTTGAATTCTTTATTTATCAACCTCGTAAGAGATGATAATATGTTAACAACCCTTTTTTGGTCTATGAATTCACTCGCGCTATCCTATATTATTCAAACGTTTCGTTTGGGCAAAACCCTCGTAAAAACATTTCACTTTTTTAAGGCCACTAAGTATAAGTCGGTAGTTAAGTATGTGTTTATTCTGTCAGTTCTGCGAAACGGTAACAGTTTAACGAACAAAAATCTTCCAAAAATCTCCCTTTGACAAACTTATAAAGCCATGCATGCTCCTGTCGTCGCACAGTCGATTTCTTCCGGTTGTCTTCCAGTGATAGAGAGTAGCAACAAATGCAATGAGATCGTATAAACGTGTTTCGCCTTGTCTGCTTTTATGCCCCCACTTCCCCACGAAACTCGAAGATCCGTTTCCCCATCTGGCACAATCCCTGGAGAGATAAGAGTTGTCATCTTTCATTCTAACAAAAGAGAGACACGAGTCTGGCAGGGTGTTCGTCTGATTGCTAAAATACTGGACTACAGCTTCACCAGAGCTGTTAGCGGCGGTGGTTACGTGGAACGTACGTCCCTGTTGTTTACTGCAGTGGAATCTCATCTGAGTGAAAGACAAGTGTCCTCTGAGTTCTTTCATGGCGCTAACTGTGATACCCATTTTGTGATTGGTGAAATTGCTGATCCCGCGGTATGATGGCTCAGCGGTCCACCAAGCGGGAGGACTGGTCGAGCTATCTACCACAAGCATTGATGTAAGAAGCCACCCTCCTAGCAATATTAAATAAAGACCGTACATCTCACATCAATTCTAAAGTGTTCTAGGTAGAAATGCGAAATCTTGTGAATTTGTTAGATGTAAAAGGTTTTTATATCTCGATTTGTTTATTGATTTGGACATGACAGATTGCGATGCATATTTTTATGTGGTATCGTCTCTTGGTACCATTCACCTACCTCCGTCAGTTTTCATATCACAGTAGACCTTCAAAGGGTTTCCTTTGCCCTCAGGGTCGATCCAGTATTCCCCATCTCCTTTAGAGTCATTTAATTCAAGAATATGCTTGCAAGATTTTCCAGGATTTGCGGCAAAATGGCCAAGTCTCACTTAATAATTTTAAAAGAAAGAGATCAAATTAGTTTCTAAAACGCAGTTCTTATTATCATCACACAATCTATAAATGCGCTTTAACCCTTTACATCAATACTAATATTCTCTATGTTTTTCGTTACTCATTGCCTGCGGTAATGACAGGGAGTCTTTGTTTAATGATCAACGGCTTGTCTCGTAGGTGATCATTTCGTTTATTTCCTTAACTCGTAGAGAGAATGCAATTAACAACAACTGAACGCACGGCAACGTGAAATCAATTTGCTTAATATAATAAAGAAGCAAAACTTGTGAATGATGACGCCAGTTATGCGTCTGTCCTCCAATGGCATAGGTAAGAGCCAATCAAATAGTCACTCTCAGGTTGAAGGATATTTATCACTTACGTGTTTGGCACAATTTTCCTTTGGAGTTCGGATGACACTGGCCGCCCTTCGTTTTTCCGCTTCGCTGACGAGAAACATCCACACAAGTGCCCTGCGTTGGTTTTATCAAAACATATTACATACAGATTTTTTCTTAGGTGTCAATAGGGCTTTTTTTTTTTCGGTTTTTAGGGCGATTTTTTTGTCTATAGAGCCTTTTTTTTTTGAAGTGATTGAATTTTTGAGTTAGCTGTTCCTTTATGATAATTATTATGATGATATTATGGTAAAAAAGGGTAACGGTGCCCCAAATTTCTAGCATAAAAACGAATTACCAAAGATATTTTTTTTGTTTCTTTATCTTCGCCTTGTGCCTCTCTCGAATATAAAGAGGAATATGTGTACACTAGAAACATATTTTAAACCTACCTGAACTGAACCATAGTATGTAGATCCTTCCTTCCGTTTAAAATCACCTGGCTTCATTTGCCGGGTTTTGTTGTTGAGCTCGCAAAGCTTCTTCGCATTATTGCCATTGTGATGAACATTAAACGACTTACAACTGTTGTTTCCAATACACTTAAGCTGACATTCAAACTCATCGGCAACATCAGTTTTTGATGAAGACGTGATCAAGTAAAGTGAAATCTGAAAATTTTGCAATAGGAAATTGGCGATGTAGAAACATTAATTATAAAAAAAGGAAGCCGCAGGTTCTGATCGAGTTATTACTTACCAACTTGAGTTTCAAAAACGCTTGCACAAAAGTCATTGTTCGCCACAACGAACAACACTACCAGAAAAATGTGAAAAGATACAAAGACCAATTGCTTCAGCCTCCGAGGAAGCATAATATTTTTTTTGGCATTCAACGAGCTTCAGGTCGTTTGCTCCACGCAGCTGCTGTCAAAACGCTAGTCTACCTTAGAATAACATTGAATACCAAGTCGAGGCTATTTGTCGATATCAGTTGGTCAAAACACTCAGCGGCAAATAAACCACCCGGGATATTTATTTCATTTGCAGCATGTGGTAATTTTACTAAACAGGAAGACAATTTTTGGATCATAAATGATTCAGTAGTCACCTCTTCTCCGCCTTCGGCAAAATATGACAGAATCTTTCAGGGCTAAATTGAACCGCTGTTTTCATCATACCCCACAAGGATTAAAAAAAAAAGAATCTGTCAGACAAAAAAAGAAGAAACTACAAAAGCCAAAGAGCCAACTCAAAGCAGTATTATTTCTTCTAATTATAATCACTTATTATTTTAATTTTTTGGCATTTTTCGTACGTTGGTATGTACATAGGCTTGGCTAAAACGAAGAAAATCATATAAAAATTATTGAATCTCACTTTTTTTGGACGATGTTTCGTAGTGTTAAGCTATGTAACAATTGCCAAGAAAACATTGTGACGTAGTCTTGAGAGTTTTTAAGTTCATTCGATTAGAAATAGAAATTTTTGGTGTTGCGTCGTTACAAATCGTTGACGAATTCATTTGTTTTTGCCCAGATCCTCACAATGGATATAAAAAGGTTGCCGCGGGGGGGAAAGTTTAGTTCATTTATTATTGACAGCTGATTTATCAACTCAAGTTTAGTTTCCAAAAAGTCTCTGTTCATCGCAACGAACAAAACGGTCAAGAATACATAAGAGTCACAAAGACAAACTGTGTCAGCCGCGAAGCGTGCATGGTGTTTCTGTTATGTGAATTGTTCGCGAGTATTTGTATTTGACAATTGTGACGGCCCACGCAGCTGCTGTCAAAACGCTAGTCTACCTTAGAATAACATTGAATACCAAGTCGAGGCTATTTGTCGATATCAGTTGGTCAAAAACACTCAGCGGCAAATAAACCACCCGGGATATTTCTTTCATTTGCAGCATGTAGTAATTTTACTAAACAGGAAGACAATTTTTGGATCATAAATGATTCAGTAGTCACCTCTCCGCCTTCGGCAAAATATGACAGAATCTTTCAGGACTAAATTGAACCGCTGTTTTCATCATACCCCACAAGGATTATAAAAAAAGAATCTATCAGACAATAAATAAATTATTATTGACAGCTGATTTATTAACTCAAGTTTAGTTTCCTAAAAAGTCTCTGTTTACCGCAACGAACAAAACGGTCAAGAACACATTAAAGTCACAAAGACAAACTGTGTCAGCTGCGCAACGTGCATGGTGTTTCTGTTATGTGAATCATTCGCGAGTATTTGCATTTGACAATTGTCACGGTGAACAACTTGGGTTGTGGTCGCTCGTTGTTTGCGAAAGAAAACTTGTATATTATAAATAACTGTTTTCATAAACCCGCTTATTAATACGTCTTAAGTGAGGCGTAAATTACTATTATAAAAAGGTTTTATTTTGAGTCATATTATTGGCGATGAAAAGCTACCTGATCAGGTAGCAGGCTCTCACATAATTGCTCTAACGGTGACTTAATGCTCCATGCAACTTTATGCAATGATAAAATATTTATGCCAATTTTATTGTGTGTGTTCTGAAAATTTCTAAGTCCGATCGTTTGACGTAATCTGTTTGGTGTTGCTTCTATACGAACCGTGGGTGAGTTGGGTTTTCATCTCCGCCGGTAGGATCTCACAATGAGCTTAACAAAGTCGCCAGAGGGGAAGTTTAGTTCATTCATTATTTACAGCCGATCTATTGACTGTAGTTATGATAGTTTCTCAAAAACAAGAGGGATGTTAAGAGGGGTCCTTTAAGCTTTTATTTCGCATGAAATAAATACATCGTAAGGGCCCAAATAATAGTCTCCAACGGGCCAACCATTTAAAGATGCCAGACTTGACGTACACTCCCTGGTCTTTCCATTCTACACTGGCAATCTCCTGGTTGTTAATGCCTCAAAAACTCGATAATGCAAAGGCACAAATTATCTTTATGATAATTTTGGTTTGTTTCTGCCCAAATCCTCACAATGGATATAACAAGGTTGCTGCTAGGGGGGAAGTTTAGTTTATTCATTATTGACAGCTGACTGAACAACTTTAATGAGTTAAGTCTCTATTCACCGCAACGAACAAAACGGTCAAGAATACATTAAGAGTCACAAAGACAAACTGTGTCAGCCACGGAGCGTGCATGGTGTTTCTTTTAAGTGCATCGTTCGTGAGTATTCGGCAATGTCACCGTGAACAACTTGGGTCGTGGTCGCTCGTTGTCTGCTGCGAAACAAAACTTGTTTAATATTGATAGCTGTTTTCATCAACCCACAATCGCTCTAACGGTGACTTCATGCTCCATACAACTTAATGCAATGATAAAATATTCATCCCAAATGCATTGTAATCAAGTTCTGAAATTTTTTGTCGATCGTTTGACATAATCTGTTTGGTGTTGCTTTTTACGAACCGTGGGTGAGTTGGGTTTTCACCTGCGCCGGTAGGATCTCACAATGGACTTAACAAAGTCGCCAGAGGGGAAGTTTAGTTCATTCATTATTTACAGCTGATCTATTGACTGTAGTTAAGATAGTTTCTTAAAAAACAGGAGGGATCTTAAGAGAGGCCCTTTAAGCTTTCATTTCATATCAAATAAATACATCGTAAGGGCCCAAATAATAGTCTCCAAACCATTTAAATGCCAGACTTGACGTACACTCCCTGGTCTTTCCATCCTACACTAGCGATCTCCTGGTTGTTAATGCCTCAAAAACTCGGTAATGCAGAGGCACAAATTATCTTTTTATGATAATTTTACTTTGTTCTGGCCAATTCTCACAATGAAGGGAGGTTGTTCCATGGGAAAGTTTAGTTTATTCGTTATTGACAGCTGATTTATTATTTTTATTGAGTTTAGTTTCCAAAAAGTCTCTATTCACCGCAACGAACAAAACGGTCAAGAATACAATAAGAGTCACAAAGAAAAACTGTGTCAGCCGCGAAGCGTGCATGGTGTTTCTGTTATGTGAATCGTTTGCGAGTATTTGACAATTTTCACGGTGAACTACTTAGCTTGTGGTCGCTCGTCGTCTGCGATAGAAAACTTGTCTATAATTGATAACTTTTTTCACATCCCCTCATATTGATATACGGAGTCGGCTAAATTACTTTTATGAATAGGTTTTATTTTGAGTCATGTTATTGATTACAATATAACAAATGATATCACGTCACGATCCCTGAACGGCTAACAACGAAAAGCTTCTCGACCAGGTACCAGGCTTTCACATAATCGCTCTAACGGTGACTTAATGCTCCATGCAACTTTAATAATAATAATGATAAAATAATCATCCCAAATGTATTGTAATGTAGTTCTGAAAATTTTCAAGTTCGATCGTTTGGCATAGTCTGTTTGGTGTTGCTTCTATACGAACCGTCGGTGAGTTTGGTTTTCATCTCCGCTGGTAGGATCTTACAATGAACTTAACAAAGTCGCCGGAGGGGTAGTTTCGTTCATTGATCATTTACAGCTTATCTATAGACTGTAGCTATGATAGTTTCTTTAAAACAAGAGAGATCTTTAGAGGAGTCTTTTATGCTTTTATTCCACATGAAATAAATACATCGTAAGGGCCCAAATAATAGTCTCTAACGGACCAACCATTAACGATGCCAGCCTCGAACTATACCCCCTGATCTTTCCATTCTACACCAGCGATCTCGTGGTGGTTAACGTCTCGAAAACTCGGCGAACAGGGGCACAAATTATCTATTGAACGACACAATTTAATCCATATTTATACAAGGAATACAGCATAGATGGGCTGAAATATGATTAGCAGAGACAATACTGTTTTTTTCCAAATTCTAATTGTTTTGGCCAGTATATCAATAGAGTCGAAAGTTCTTCAAATTAACAGAAACCGCTGTTTTTCAAATCATGCAATTGATTTGAGTTCATCTTTCCCTCGCGTAATTCAGTAGCTTCCGCGACAAGATGGTCATTAGGCAGGTACACCATAAATTCTTCATTTCGCTCACCATAAAACGATTGCTAATACTTAAAAGCACGAAATGAGACAACAAGAAAACATCCAGAACGACTTAGTCTGCATGGAAATATTAAGAGAAATAAGAAGAAACATCATGCAAAACACTTTAAATCCGTACAACATTTAACAGTAAACGAATCCACCACAAAGTCAACGAAAAAATTGGTTTCCTTTTTGTCTGTAACAGTCAATAATGTTAAGCTGACAAAGAAATAACCACCTTCCTCTTCACACGGATTTTTGTTCCTTTGTATTTTTTTTGTACATTTGATAATGATTTGTCCTTTATCCATTTTAAACAGATGGATTTTTTCAACTAATATGACAACTCAAAATTGTTTTTAAATTCTAAATAAGAGAATTTCGTGCTCAACGGTCGCACACAACACTTCAAATCGAAATGGCGCCTGACTGCGTACTCTGTCATTGAAGCTAAAAGAGCTTTCTGAAAAAACTTACCGTTGTCGCCATTGATCAGGTCATGAATTCACAATAAAGCGGAGGAGGTTTGCTTGATTAATAGAATTCGACTAAAATAAGTCATCCCTTTTCCATCACCACCTTCCACCTCTTTTAGCAGTTTAACTTTGTTTCTTGCTTGTTTAACTTTTTTGGTGTTGAGAGAGAACGGTTGGTCTCGCTTGCTTATCCCTAGAAGTTAAGGATATTCATCGAAACCACCTACTGGTTTAATAAATGAACTAAGGCTGTTTTTGGAATGAATGATTCTGAATTGAGTGTCATAAACCAAAACCAAGTTTATCAAAACGGCCAATCAGAACCAAGATAAATATCCCGAGGAGCCAATAAGAACTCATAATAAATACATAACAATGACCTCAAGGCGGTAAATCACAAGTGACCAAGATAAATATTTCAGGTCTTAGTGATGATTGAGAACATGGTGCAACCTTTTTTCAGACATTTCAAAAGAAAAAGCATGCAATTCCACATTGCGTCAACACTAAACTGAAAATTTCTCTAATATTTCAACTTCTGGGAACCTGAAAATTTCTCTAATATTTCAATTTCTGGGAACAAATGCAAATGCAAATACCATAATCTGTCTTCCAGTCTGTGATTTCCCCAATGACCCACAGATCTTCACTTCGCACACCCCATGATCAACTCAGAGTTTCGCCTTCCATTCTTTGAAAAGACCCACATAAATACGGAAGTATATCCCTCTGGCCGCTGAAGTACTGGATCACAGTTTCATCAGTGCTATTCAAAGAAACTACTTTCTGTTTCAACAACAAACGAAGAGCTGAAAGCTGCTATTTGTCTTAAACGATTTTGAATTGAGCGTCTTTACTTAAAAAGAAGTTTATCAAAACAACCAATCAGAACCAGTACACTGGTTCTGATTCGACACAGACGAAAAAATCGCAAATGACCCGAGCTAAGGTATGGTTCTGGGGGACAAAATAAGACTTTTTTAGAAAATATTTCACAGAGTGAAGTATTGTAATTCCACACTAGGACCAAAAGTTTTCCTGATGTTTAGTTTAACTTAGCGCACATAGATTTCCCAAAATTCCTTTGGCGAAACAAAGTCATGGTACCAGTCATCGCAAAACTAGTATCCTTCTGAAAGATACCAATGATACTTGGATGGAACATATGCAGCATATTTCTACAGCCTCCCTTTCCTCAAAACTCCACCTCTTGCACTCCATGACCGACTTGTTGTCGCCTTCCGTTCTTTGAAAAGACCCACATGAATCGGGAAGCACATCCTTCTGTCCGCTGGAGTACTAGACTACTGGAGTACTGTTAATGACCGTGGTCACGTGGAACGTACGACCTTGTTTCTTACTGCAGTGGAATCTCAGCCCAGTGAAAGACAAGTTTGACCTGAGTTCTTTCAGTTCACTCACCGTGATACCATTTTGTTGTTGGTAAAGTTTCTGATTCCGCGGTATGATGACTCGGCGGTCCAAGGTGAGGGTGAAGTAGAGTTCGAAAAAGGTTTGCCACAAGTAGCCAGCCTCCTGGAATGAAACGAGCTTAATACTTTCAAACAGTCTTTTTACATGCAGCCACGTGTACATTCCGGATCCCGAGATGAATATTTTCTACACCTTTAATTTCATGCCTAATACAATTGAGACTTTGTTGACATTTCTTTTTTTTTTTTTTTTCGTATTCTTTAGTTCATCGATGTTAACTCTCTTTTAGATTTCCACTCTTCACCTTGCTTTTTCTTTGATCTTTTGTTCAAGTTTCATCCATCTCCTTTTTTCATTTACATAAGTCTACTGAGTAACACATTGACAATCACTAATCACGTCCGGCAGTTTGTATATGAGGACCTGTCTCTCAATTTTACAGGGATCTCAAAATGACTACAGATGGCTCTCAACAAAACCACATTGAATTTCTGAAGTGTGTCACTGTGGTAACGTTCACAGAGGTCATACGTGTCGTAGCAGATTGGATGTGAGACTTTGATCTCTTTGTTAACTTTGTCTACCAAATATTGTCTCTCGGAATTTTCCTGGACGCATTGGACATCTTCCTCCTCATCCAGCGATATCCCGATCACACCCTGATCTTTTCGTCGCATTGCTGCTAGCCGGGAGAAAAAGCTCTGAGCTTGGCTCTTTCTCAGCCACTGCTCTCAAGTGAACAAACGTGCATTTGATTCATTTTCGCATTTCGCATGTCCACTGCAACTTGGGCGGGTCTGCCTTTCGCCCAGTTCTTTCTCCAAATGTAAACCGTGCCGTTAGGTATCTCTTTACCTTCTCTGAAAATCTAACGCTGCCTCTTGGTTTGTTTACGGCCCATCCTGTTCGTAGAGACGAGTGGGGCGAAGTATCCCCGGGAGAAGTGAGTGGTGTACTGGAATCTAACCAACAGCTCGAACACTAAATACCGGTGGTATCTATCGACGAGAACTTAGGGCTGAGTCCCTTTTGATTGCATCATACTGGCTTAACCTGCTGACTGTATGCTTTCCAACGTCCAGGCGCAGCTCTAGCTGCGAAAACGTTTCGAACACTTCAACACATCCAAGCACAGAGCATTCAAACAATGGTGTTGTACTCTCTGTTTCCTTGTTGCCCTTTGAAAGACGCTTGACCACACGCTTTGCAGGAGGATCATAAAATCCTTGAGATTCTATGGTTTGAAGGGACGTTTGACCCTGGTGCTTGATATAAATTACATCATATGGAATGTACTTCCCTTTTCCGATGCCATAACATTTCCAAACTCTCAGACCGGTATCTCCATATTCGAAGTTGTGGAAGCTACTAAAATGCTCAATCTTATTTACAATTCTAAGGTATTCTAGGTATAGAAATGCGAAATCTTGTGGATTTGTTAGATGCAAAATAGTGTTGATATCTCGATTCGTTTTAATGATTAGGACATGACAGATTGCGATGCATATTTTTATGTGGTATCATCTCTTAGTACCTCTCACTTACCTCCGTCAGTTTTCATATCACAGTACACCTTCAAAGGGTTTCCTTCGCCCTCAAGATCTATCCAGTATTCCCCATCTCCTTTAGAGTCATTTGATTCAAGAACATGCTTGCAAGATTTTCCAGGATTTGCAGCAAAATGGCCAAGTCTCCCTTGATAATTTTCGAAGAAAGAGATCAAATTTAGTTTCTAAATCGCCACTCTTATTTTCATCAACACAATCTGTAAGTGCGTTTTAACCCTTTACATCAATACTCATATTCTCTATTCTTTTTCGTTACGCATTGCCTACAGTAATGTCAGGGAGTCTTCTTGTTTAATGATCAACGGCTTGTCTCGTAGGTGATCATTTCCTATATTTCCTTAACCCTAATGACTGACTCGTAGAGGAGAATGCAACTAACAACTGAACGCACTGCAACGTGAAATCAATTTGTTTAATATACTAAAGAAGCAAAACTTGTGATGATGACGCTATTTATGCGTCTGTCCTCCAATGGAGTATAGGTAAGAACCAATCAAATAGTTACTCTCAGGTTAAAGGATATTTATTACTTACGTATTAGGCACAATTTTCCTTTGGAGTTCGGATGACACTGGCCGCCCTTCGTTTTGCCGCTTCGCCGACGAGAAACATCCACACCCTGCGTTGGTTTTATCAAAACATATTACATACAGATGTTTCTTGGTGTTGTTTTTCGTCAGTTTTTAGGGCGAGGTTGTCTATAGAACCTTTTTCTTGAGATAATTGCATGAGTTCCTTTTGATATTTTTAACTTCGAGTAGCGGTTAACAGCATAGGACGACTTTAAAGACTTGAATAAGAGGCTAGTTTATACAATTTTTTCGGGAATACAGTGAGCAAAACCAAGTATAACAAGACCATGTATAATTACACACACGCTCTAAAATTGATTCTGAGAGCTTTTGTAGTTGAAATTTCTCAGTTAGCTGTTCTTCTTTGCACCATAAAAAGGTAATAATTATGAAAACGAGGATGAGTTTATGATGATAATTATGATAAAAAAGGGTAACGGTGCCCCAAATTTCTAGCTTAAAAACGGATCACCAAAGAGATTTTTTGTTTCTTTATCTTCGCCTTGTGTCGCTCTCGAATATAAAAAGGAATATGTGCACACCAGAAACGTATTTTCAACTCACCTGAACTGAACCATAGTATGTAGATCCTTTCTTCCGTTTAAAATCTCCTGGCTTCATCTGCCGGGCTTTGTTATTGAGCTCGCAAAGCTTCTTCGCATTATTGCCTTCGCGCTGAGTATTGCAACTGTTGTTTCCCATACATTTTAGCTGGCATTCAAACTCATCGGCAACATCAGCTTTGTTGATGACGTGATCAAATATAGTGAAATCTGAAAAATTTGCAATAGGAAGTTGTCGATGTAGAAACATCAACTATAAAAAAATTAAGCTGCAGGTTCTGATCGAGATATTACTTACCAACTTGAGTTTCAAAAATGCTTGCACAAAAGTCATTGTTCGCCACAACGAACAACACAACCAGAAAAATGTGAAAAGATACAAAGACCAAGTGCTTTAACCTCCAAGGAAGCATAATATCTTTTGTCATTCAACGAGCTTCAGGTCGTTTGCTTCATGCAGCTGCTGCCAAAATGCTAGTCTACCTTAGAATAACATTGAATACCAAGTCGAGGCTATTATGATAACAGTTGGTCAAAACACTCAGCGACAAATAAACCACCTTGGGTATTTCTTTCATTTGCAGCATGTAGTAATTTTACTAAACAGGAAAACAATTTTTGGATCATAAATGATTCAGTAGTCACCTCTTCTCCGCCTTCGGCAAAATAAGACAGAATCTTTTAGTACTAGTTTGAACCGCTGTTTACATCATATTCCACAAGGATTCAAAAAAAATAATAATCTGTCAGACAAAAATAACAACTATAAAAGCCAAAGAAGGCAACTCAAAGCATTTCAATTTCTTCTAATTCATACAATCATTTTTTTATTTTAATTCTTTTGGTATTTTCGTCCTTTGGTATGTTGACGAGTTGATTTGTTTTTTGCCCAGATCCTCACAATGGATATAAAGGTTGCCGCAGAAGGAAAGTTTAGTTCATCATCATTGACAGCTGATTTATCAACTTAAGTTCAGTTTCCAAAAAGTTTCTGTTCACCGCAACGAACAAAACGGTCAAGAAGAAGAATACATTAAGAGTCACGAGGACAAACTGTGTCTGCCGCGAAGCGTGCATGGTGTTTCTATTATGTGAATCGTTCGCGAGTATTTGTACAATTGTCACGGTGAACAACATGGGTTGTGGTCGCTCGTTGTTTGCGAAAGAAAACTTGTTTATTATTAATAACTAGTTTCATAAACCCGTTTATTAATACATCCTAAGTGAGGCCTACATTACCATTATGAAAAGGTTTTATTTTGAGTCATTATTGAAGATGAAAAGCTACCCGACCAGGTACCAGGCTCTCACATAATCGCTGTAATGGTGACTTAATGCTCCATACAACTTTATGCAATGATAAAATATTCATCCAAATGCATTGTAATGTAGTTATGAAAATTTTCAAGGGCGATCGTTTGACATAATCTGTTTGATGTTGCTTCTATTCGAACCGTGGTTGAGTTTGGTTTTCATCTCTGCCATAGGATCTCACAAAGAACTTAACAAAGTCACCAGAGGGGAAGTTTAGTTCATTTATTATTTACAGCTGATATATTGTTTGTAGTTAAGATCGTTTCTTAAAAACAGGAGGTATCTTAAGAGGGGGCTTTTAAGCTTTTAATTGATATGAAATAAATACTTCGTAAGTAAATAATAGTCTCCAACGGGCCAACCAGATGCCAGACTTCACCAAGACCCACTGGTCTTTCCATTCTACACTGGCGATCTCCTGGTTGTTTATGCCTCAAAAACTCGATAATGGGGGGGCACAAATTATCTTTATGATAGTTTTGGTTTGTTTCTGCCCAAATCCTCACAATAGATTTAACAAAGTTGCCGCAGGGGGAAAGTTTAGTTCATTTATTATTGACAGTTGATTTAGCTTCCAAAAAGTCTCTATTCACCGGTCAAGGATACAGTAAGTCACGAAGAGAAACTGTGTCAGCCACGAAAACCTCCACAGAAAGGGTCTTGATTGATCCCCATTGTAACAAGCTTTTATCTTTATCATATGGATATAAGACTGAATAGACCACATAATGATCTCTAAACGGCTGATAATTAAAAGCTACACGACTTCGCTCAGCAATCTCGCTTTTCCATGTCACATAATCGATCTCGTGGTTATTTTATTTTCAAATAACTCAGTACTATTATGAAATAGTCGCCACAAAGTTATTGTTATGTAGTTCTGACAATTTCCAAGTACACTGTCATAATCCGTTTTGTGTGGCTTCTATGCGAATCTTTGGCATATTTGAGTTGTCACTGCCCAAAACCTAACGATGGACTAAAAAAAGTTGCAGGAGGAGGAAGGTTTAGTTCATTCATAATTGACAGCTGACTTATTTACCTTGGTGTAGATTTCTCTAAACAGTGTGTGAAATAGGATTTCAAGCTACACCGCAAAAAACTTTTATTTGACCATATTACACCAACAATGTAAATAGTTTATGTAAACCAATATACTTCTATTTGTGAGAATATTGAAGCTTTAAATTATATTTCACACATTAGATGACAAACCCTCATTACAGACACATACATATATATGTATATAGCATATAGATTGCATCACTACAAAGTTCAGATACTGTTATAATGATAATGATGTTCATACTACTCTCCAAAAAAATCCTTAATTGTCCCTGACATCATGCAAATTGCCAACGTATAAACAAGATATGACAAACTACTTCATATCGCTATTTCATTGAAAGGAAAGTGTATAACGATATAACACCGATCATTATGAGGACAAACCAGTGTTGAGAAAAATCTTACAAACATGAAAATCTTACAACTGAGGTTTTAATCTCATGAACTGCTATATGTATGGTGTCAGTTGTATGTGCAAAAATGTCGTCTCCGTGTGACTGTATAAAATTTAGTTCAAATGCGCTCTAGATTGCTCTAAGCTAATTTTACTCTGGTTAAATCGACAATGGCGCGTGAGTGCTTACACCGTTACTGAAGCTAAAAGAGCTTCCAAAAAACGAATCGTGTCGTCATTGATCGGGTCACGTGTTCATAATAAAGGGGAGGAAGCTTGCTTGATTGATGGAACTCGACTAAAATAAGTCATCCTTTTCCCATCACCAACCTTTCATCCTTTTAAGTAGTTTGACTTTGTTTCTGCAAATTTCGAAGTCTCTGTATTAACTTTTTTCGGTTATGAGAGAGAACGGTTGGTCTTGCTTGCTTATCCTTTGATGTTAAGGAATTCATAAAAACGCCTACTGGGGTCAATAGTGAAAGAAAGCTGTTTTTTGGAATGAAAGATTCTGAATCGAGTGTCACGAACCAAAACAAAGTTTATCAAAACGGCCAATCAGAACCAAGATAAATATCCCGAGAAGCCAATAGAACTCATAAAAAATAACATAACCTCGAGGCTGTAAATCCCAATTTACCAAGATAAATATTTCAGGTCTAAGTGATGATTGAAATATGTTGCAACCTTTTTCCACACATTTCAAAATGAAAAAACATGCAATACCACATTACGTCCACACTTAATTAAAAACTGCTCTAATATTTTTATTGGCTAATTATTTATCGCACATAGATTTTTCCCAAAGTCTCCTGGAGAGAGTGAATCGGAGTGCACATCCTTTGGCCGCTGAAGTACTAGACCACACCTTCACCGGTGCTGTTACTGACTGTGGTCACGCGGAACGTACGACCTTGTTTCTTACTACGTGGAATCTCAGCTGAGTGAAAGACAAGCGTGACCTGAGTTCTTTCAGTGCGCTCACTGTGATACCCCTTTTGTTTGTTGGAAAGTTTCTGATTCCGGGGTATGATGACTCAGCGGTCCAACGTGATGGTGAAGTAAAGTTCGAAACAGAGTTTGCTACAAGGACCAGCCTCCTGGAATGAACATTTCGCAACACTATCAAACAGTCTTTGGAGTAAGGACTCGTGAGCATTTTCCTACTCTCTTAGAGACAGCTTTTGCGTGTTGACATTAATAATTCAAACATTTTTTTTTCGTTTGCTTTCTTTCCCCTCGCCATATTGCATATTCTTCGAGACTATCACTAGATCTTGCTTGGTCTATTTAACAAATAGATTCCAAGTTGCCGTGCGTCTGTTCAGTGATAGATCACAGCTGACGTCAAAATGTGGTAAGAACAAAAAGTGGCACACGAGGTGCAGCCGAGTGTGTCACTGATGTTCTTCACCACATTTTGACGTCCTCTGTTATCTATTCTGCAACACACGCACGGCAACTTGGAATCTATTAGTTTTATATAATAAAGAATTAAAATGTACGGAAGAAAAAGTTTTAATGATGACGTCATCTATACGTCTGTCCTCCAATAGATTATAGGAGAACCAATCAGAATGCGTGCATAACTGAACTTATTATAAAATCATTCTTTAACTTTTACCGTTGATTTCTCATGTACGTTTTAACGTAAGGAACTTTGGATCAATATCATTATCTGGGCAACTGCCCACTTACCCCTCCCCTAACTCAACAACAGTCAATAGATAACAAGTTAGGGTTAATGTTGGGTTAGGGAGGGGTCGGTGGACAGTTAACTCAGCCCCAAAGTTAGACGTTCTTACAAAAAACGAGTGTATGGACATAAACACGTTGGACCAAAGTTTTAGAGACATACTTGGTTATTCAAAAATTTTAATTATATCGTATTTTTCCTCAAATGGACAGAAACAACTACATAGACAACTTTACATTCTACAGAAACCGATTGCTCGAGCTCGTCGAAACGCACTATATTACACATATAATATATACATCTATTCATGCTGAAATATATTTGGGGCAATTTAGAACTTATAAATTACTTTTCACTCTGTACGATATACACACCCCTCTCCTGGCTTCATGAAGATTTTCATTCCTCTCTGGGTTTCGACAAAACAATTTTCTTTGGTACTGAAAAATGTTGCCTTAAAACCAATGTATTTAATGTTTTCAGATGTATACACTGTTCTTTCAAATATTGGATCTGGTCCTAGCGATTAGAATTTTGAATTGAAATTTCAATCTCCACTAAATGTAAATGTTTCCAAATAAAGTGACGGTGTTCATTCCAATTAAAAGTGCCATCATGCAATTGCCAAAGCGAAGATGCCAACAAATAACCTACAGAATTCTTTAGTAAGTGGAAATGTTATAGAAATAATAAATTTTCATTATGAGAAAACATACACTTGAAATTCGACAAATTTTTACAAGGGAAAAAAGCACTGCAACCTTGTAAGTAAAAAGGTTTTTGTTTTGAAGCAATTATCATAATGGCAAGTGGAATCAAGAAGTCGAGACTCTAGAAAATAAGAGCATTGTTTTGGAACAGTTTTTAATCAGGTGTTTTTCTCTCTGACAGACAAGCAATTTTTTTGACCAGCTTGACAGACTGATAATTTCACCTGGAAAACAAACGGCGTTCACACAAAGTTATGTTACACATGTGTCTTCTCTGTTTTAAACAGAGAGAGAGCAGAATGTGAAATATCACAAAAATGATGGTACCCATTCACACAAAATGAATTTGCCGTAAAAATGATTTTTTAAGCAAATTCTTGAAAGTTTGACGGTGCTCTTGTCGCCTAATGCACAACCCTTTTAAGAAAGAAACTATGCTAATTGTATCTTATTTTCCTTTTGCTCATCGTTACCTTACGCTCAAACGTATTATGCACCGTTCAGTTCGAAGCTTCAACATCCCCCTCCCCCGGGTAACCTACAGACATTCGACAAGTCTTTACAGAGAAACACTAGTGTTATATTGTTAAATATGGAGGTGTCTAAAAATAATAGTTTACTTTAGCGAGCCAATGGCTCAGAAAGAAAGTTCTACGAGGTCTAGGTTTCAAAGCTTAGTCAATGTGTAGAAAGTCACAGTTGCTAATTTTTCCTTTAACAAAAATATTTGTTGGGGCATTTGAGAACAGTCTTTGCCCCGTGGGCGGGGTTTTAACAAATCAATCTTCTCAAGGTCAAATGCCGGGAGGGGGGAGGTTGCCCGAGGGGATGTTGAAGCTTCGAATTGATCGGTACATTATAGCCACACAAATTAGTTAACGGACGCAAAATGTCCGAGGTACGAGTATTCAAATGACGTGCCTATGCTGTGACACAAATACATGACTTTTACTTCCCGTTCGTGACAGCAAATAATCTTAAGATGGACCTCAGAAAGAAAGTCATTACGACGATATCGCATAGTTCTATCCACTTCCTTCTCTCTTAACGTTTCATTTGAAATTGGACTTGTATGTTCACACTCGACACGGAAGTCAATTCTCCCAGCAGAGTTAAAATGAGTGTTTTCGCTTTCATACAATAGTCTGCTGAGTGGCATTGGCATTTGTCTTAATCAAGCTGTTTCTTGGGGAATTCTTGGGACCATCCTCAATCTTCTGCCATCTCTTCATAATTGGAGAACCCTGGAGCCACGGAACTGACTACGGCGCAGCGACGGGGAACGTCTTATTCCCAGGGATACTGATGAGCATGACCCCGCCAAAGTACTTTTAAATCCGGGTAAAGAAAGGAGGGGGAGTCCGTAAGGAAGCCATTTGGTATGGGGCGCCGAGGCTTATGGACTGGTTTCTGTGCTGCATCCATAAGCCAATAAGTTGTCATATTTCCCTTTCCCTAATAAAATACATAAAGCGCTTTAGAAGCAAACTTTGGTTACGAAAGACAGACAAACATCAAGTTGGGTAATAATACGTGATCCTTCGGCCGATGAATGTCGGTTTTAGAAAGATAGTAAAGAAATCCATTTACATGGAAAGAAAGACTAGAAATCAGGCCCGCCATTTCGCAAACCCTGCTTTCCTAAATTTCGAAAACAAAGTACATATGTTGTTGAATGGTTGGCGGTTTTGTCAAAGGATATCAAGTTGAGAAACAAACCATTGGGTTATCGAAAATGTTTCTAAATTTATTTTACTATTCTCACCTTCAGGAACACCTCGCCTCGAGTTTCGACTATGAAGCCTCCCAAAGCTTCAAGTATTCTCTTTGTCACCTCGCTGATGTGAATTCTTAGAGCTATACATAACAAACAACTCTATCAACAAAAGAACCAAACGTTTTACACACTAAAAATGATACCCAAAGATAAAAAAACTCTCAGAAGCAAGAAAGATTTTATTTTCATAACTTATTCCCACCAAACAGAACTAGGTTTTGGCAATGCGCTCTATGAGTTAAAGTAAACGAGCTAAAAGCATAAATAGCGTCTTTTGTGACGAAATAAAAAACGTTTCCAAGTGCTAATTACCTTCTCCATTTGATTCCATCCGAGATGCAGTGTTGACTGTGTCACCAAATAAACAGTAACGTGGCATAGTTATTCCAACAACACCTGCCACCACAGGACCTTAAGAAAAAGGCATCAGTGAGCAAATAAGTAAGCAAACGGTCATCAGATCTGGTGTTAAATTGTATAACGATGTTAAGTTGTTAACTCTTTCGCTCCCTACGATCTCATCAGTATTTCTCTCTACTGTCTGCCATACAATTCTTATGATGTAAGTTCGGTGAATTTGGTATTTAATCAACTAATAATCCCCCAAATGATATTTTCTCTATTCTCATCACTTGTGCACTTGATATTGAAAGGATATTGTGAAGAAAAATTTTGTCTTCCATGGGAGAAAGGGTTAAACATCATACGGAGAGTTTTGGTGGGGCTGTGCCGTAAGTCATTAAAACCCTACTCCCGTACAAGACAAATTAATTTTACATCGCTAGCCCGTTCAAAATATAGATTGTGGTATAACGACGTAGCCAATATTTAGACAGAATATTTTGAATAAGTACCACCCATATTGAGCACCTTAAGCAAACATTTACAGCTTATACAATTTTTTTAGTTCAGAAAAAAGAAAAGGTCGAAATACTTCATATGTAAATAACTTTTTACTCGTTCAAGACCACACCAAAGCGTTTCCCTGTATGAGGGTACATAGCAATATATCCAGCGCTTACGGAAGGGGGAGGGGAGAGGGAAGGGGAAAATGTGCCAGTTCCACAGAAGAACGTAGAAAACTTTCGCGTGCACAAAAGGTATTGTATATGCGTAGAGGAAAGTGATCTGCCCTTACCATTGATGAGCGTGAACACGATTAAGCGTGACTATCGCAATATCATTTCTGTGAAGTTCAATGATATATGAGATTCATATATTTTGTAGCCCGAATTGTTTGCAGCTCACTTTGGAGGCTTTCGGCCAATGAAAAGGCAGATCATTGATGATCATTTGTTATCAAGAACACCTCTAAACATCGCTTGCACTTACCACTGTGAATTCCAACACGTAGTTTAAGTTTGTAATCACTCTTGTGACGAACTGTAAAGTCTTTCTTCACAGCCTCAATCAAGTGCAACGCCATGCGCGCAATCTCACCAGCGTGATGATGGCCATTTCTGATGGGTAGCCCTGACACAACCATGTAAGCGTCACCAATTGTCTCCACCTGCCGGGCAGAAGGAGCGCACTAGAGTACAAGCAAACACGGCACTAAAATTGGAGGTTGAACGGACCTTCCACGTTTAATGTTTATTGTGAAAATTTACGGTTATTACTGTTTTATTTTAACATTCGGCAGGAAAGAATAGAGACGTGCGAAATTTAATTTCTTTTTGAGCCACTTGCATATTTACAAAACATCAATAACAGTTTTAAAAAAGTTGAAGGAAAACGTCGTTGGATTATTCTCTTAACAGAATATCTCCATTTTAAAATTCATGATCAAAGAAAAGCAGTTACTGTATCTTTGTCATTTATTTCGGAAACTGGAGACAAAGTAATATTTTTCGGGTCATAAATAAAAAGCAACGGAATAAACGTCAAGGCAATGAGGCTACCTCTGCAAATAATGTTATTTTGTCGCTAATCATCAGTTTAAGAAGGCGCATGAAGTACCTTTATGCAGAATTTAATAGTCAACGTTAGCTTTTACGTAACTTAACAAAATTTTTTGCGCAAGAAAAAATTTGACCCACAGATGCGTTATAAACTTCCTTCAAAAGTATAAAGAGGCTTTTAATAAGTAAAAACTTATTTAGATTAAAATCAAAGGTTTTTTCATAAAGGTTAGTAATATTAATGTTACATAATTTGTTATCTGTGTGACATTTAAGCTTCGATATTACTTTTCCATGATCTTTTTCACTGTTAAATAAAGTTTAGATATGTTGGAGATGATTGGAAGTTAGGTCTTTTTTAGCGCTTGAGTATATTAGTAAGATAGAAGATTAGTTTTATAAAGGTGGAAGATGAACCTTGCCCGATTTGAAGCATTGAATCGTAAGATTGTACAGCTGAGAAGAATGGCTCAATTTACAATTAAATCACGAACTTTAAACTTTACGTCCAACCTCCTTAAAGTATATTATTCTAAACGCGATGATGCACAGTTATTACATTCTAAATAATTTTTTCGCTGCGTCCTTGGTCAGTGAATAATTCAGTTGATGATATTGGTTAAGTTTACCCGTGACTTTTGAAAAGCTGGTGTACTAAGTAGAGTGTCCTTTCGAAGAATGAAAATGCTATCCTTTTCAGTTAAGGTGTAACAACCTTTAACATATCGCGTCTTTGATTTTGAGGAAGATAGTCTCTACAGAAAGTCATAAATTTGCTCATGAATTTTGAGAAGCTCACGTTTTGAGCGGTGGTCCATTCAAGGGGGCGAGGACGTAAGACTATCAGACGAACGACAGTTCGGGTTTATAGGTATAATAACTAGCAAACCTCACCTTGTAAACGTCATATTCACTTATGATGTCATCAAATAGAGTGTACAGGTCATTCAAAAGAGTAACAACCTTTAGGAAGAAAAAAAATAACTGTGCTTTTGTAGAAGAATACCAGGGGAAAAGTTTGTAAAGAATATGATCTCGAGAAAAAGGATCTTATTTTCTAACTTACCACTGAAATAGAATGTGGAACAATAATAAAGAGGTATGTATGTAACTGATTTAATTTGTCAGTAGTGTAAACTTAAAGGCTAGTATTGCAGTGTCCGCGTTGAAAAAAAAAAGTAAAATAAAGATAATTAATAAAGGGGATTATATTTGTATAAAAGCAATGATCAATTCAAATTTGGTAAAAAAACGTCCATAGAGGTGAGAGTACTCTCTACAGAAAGTTGTACACATCTCTGTCTCGGGGGGCAATTTTTCTCTATGTATTGAAACTTGAAACCGTAAAATTCCTATTAACATAGTGATAATCAATGATTAATTATCTAACACTTAAATGTCAACCTGTAGAGGAGTACTTTCTGCAGAGAGCTCAGTGAATCCAACAATGTCACTAAAGTAAATCGAGACTTCGTGGAAACTTTCCGCCTCTACCGCTTTGCCTCTCTTGAGCTGCTCTGCAACAGGCCTGCAGAGAAAATACGAAAAAAAAAAATTTTAAAAAATGTGTATGCACAGTATAGTATCCATGGTGTGGTTTGCATGCAGAATCTGAGGTCAAGTTGCATGCTTAACGACTAGTATACATGCCAAATTGCATGCTTCAAGGAAAAGTTTGCATATTAAGCTGCATACCTAATACGATGGTATGCAGTCAGGTTTACATGCCTAACTAAAAGCTGCATGCCTACCCTATAGTATGCATGTCAAGCAACATACTCAACTGATAGTAGGCATGCCATACTGAATGCCTAACTGACAGTTTGCATGCCGAGCAATATGCCAAACTGATGATATGAATGGCAAGCTTCAAGCCTAACTGACAGTATCCTTGTAAAGCTGTGTACATGACAGGCCGTATGCATGCCGAGCTGAAGGACCTACTAATGATGACGGATTGATATTTTACAGCCTGAAGATACGAAAAACACTACTTGTCTATGCCCATACCTTGGCAACATTCTTTCCAACAGAGCGTCAGTCTTCTTCTTTTCTTCGATCAACTGACCAGTTCGTTCAATCACCAGTTCTTCCAAGTTATCAGCGTACTTTTCCATCATATAAACAACGTTGTCAAAAATGTTTGTTTTCCTTTATGGGGGAAAAACATCAAAACCACATCAACCTCTAGTACTCGTGCTTAACAAATCAGAGCAATCCCAAAGGCTGAAGTGACTCACATCGTATTTAACGCGTAAAAAGGAACAAAGTTTTCACATGGAAGTGAGTTTTCCTCGCTCCATGTAAATGTAAATGTAATCATATAATTCCAAACGATATTTGATACTCGCAGTTACTTCTTGATTTAATTTTTCGTTTTTTTTTTTTTAATTTAGCAGTCATCACTTAATGGTATTGGTTTTACAAGAAGTAATTGAAATGCACCATTTTCAACTCAGAAGTAATCTACTAAAGTCAAGGTTATCACAATTTTTTCTCGTGGAAAGTTAATGATTGATTGGTCAAGGGGAGCAAGTAGGTAAAAGTCTACATACATTCCGTTGTTGGTTAAAATCTTGTTCATAATCTTCTTGATTTCGTGGAAGTCTGGTCGTAAGTCTGGACTTTCTTCCCAACACTGTTTCATCAGTTCCCGGATTTCTTCCACTCCGGTGATCAGCTCTGATACAGTCGGGCGGAAAGGCGGAAATTCTCCGTTCTGTACCCGGCTTACAATATCTGGAAGCAGTAGGAAAAAAAATCAACCACAAGATTAGAGTAGCCCTCCGTTAGTATACGTCTTCTAAAGTAGATCAGGCCACCGCCTAAGTAGACTGAGGTGTTCCTTCAACAAAGATAAGATAAAAAAAAGTGTAAGAACTTTTTCAGTTGGGCCTAAAGTTTGTGTTCCTCGAATGGAGATTTTCCTTAAATATAGGTGTATCATCAACAAATTTAACAGATACATAAGACTGTAGAAAATATTTTTAAAGGGGCTCAGAGTCTATGTTCCTTGAATGGAGATGTCCCTAGAGTAGAAACGTTCCTGAGGAAGATTCAACGACTTTACAGAAAATAAATTCAGCAGTGAAAACACTGGAACACCATTTTCCTACCCTTGGGATCCATATAGCTGGAACTGTAGGGACCTTCCCTTGTATGGAACTCTTGCAAAATGATTGCAAAGCTGTAGACATCGCCCTTCTGCGTTCCTCTAGCAGGACGATTTGGAAGGCGTAAAATCTCCGGCGCAACCCATAGAAGATCTAAAATCAGAAAAGTATTGCACTTCGAAAGGAGTCTTAACTGTCACTTGACAGTTATTTTCTCAAACCTCTAACCTTAGGGAGATAACAATCAGGGTTAAAGACGACCACGGAAATATTAGACCGGTACACGGAGAGAGAGAACAAAAAGTGCGAGATGCCAAGGCTCTAAAGGTGATTATCTTACACCTACCTCTGTAGTACGCATACTCCGACGGGTACGTTTTCCTTTGCTTTTCCTTAAAGGTTGGGAGCCCGTAATCTGCAATTTTTAACACCCAGCGGCTATCCACCAAGCAGTTGGGTGATTTAAGATCACCATGTGACTTGATATCTGTGCTCTGGATAAAACACATTCCCTGGAAAGAAAAAGAAAAAAGGAGGTTGAAAGACAGCGTGGACTCATATTGTATGAACTAAGGGCACTGTAAGAGAAACTGGTGATTTGTTTCCAATAAACGGCTGAACTGTTAAATGTGGTTCTGCAGCACATTTACCAGAATCACGTTAAGCCGGAATCAATCAGGAATTTTGTGAAATGAATATCCAATGTTTGACCTTACCTTAACTATGTCAGAAACAAGTGAAGCTATGAACATATGATCCAACTTGACATCCTCGTTTTCCAAAATATCCTATGTTGCGAAGAATAAAAATAGCATAGCGAGTAAGTAATACAAAATAATCGTTCATGTGCATGTAGCTCATGTGCTGATTCCTTTTCCTTTTATTGAATGTCCTTCACGTCCTTCAATATAGAGGATTGAAGGTTTGTAATTGAAAATTTCAGCATGTAATTAAACTTTGTATCTAAGAGGTTCTATTAGTAAATGTTTCGTTCGTCAAGATTTGCACAACTTGAAAGAACATACCAATGTAAAACCAATGCAATCTCTCTTTCCTCCAGTCTTCAGTGTTGTAACTATAGGATGACTTACCTGAAGGCTCCCCTTGGAGCAGTACTGTGAAATGATGCAGATGTTTGGTGGATCCACGCATGCGCCGATGAATGGATTTAGATTGTCATGCCTCAGGTCGCGCATCTAAAAGAAACACGACCAGACGAATTCACTGTCAGAAAACAGGTCATCACCTTGTATTTGGAGGTTTTCGGGCCATAGCAAATTGGCCTAGTCATCTTTCCGAGTTTGCTAGATGCAGTGAAACAAGTTCGCTTCCACCTTTCGACCCGTTCGCTTGATTTCTTCCGCAAATTTGTGGTATGTTTAATAGCTATTGTTGGAAAGTTCTTCGACCTTCCACTTCCCGCCAGCTACACTTGCACTCTCGTGCAAAAGATGTGGATATGGATATCATTATCATTACGGGGGTAATTCCTGATACCCTGTAGACCATATTGCTCCAAGTGGTGACAAAAGAAGAATTCATCCTCACAAAATCAATATAAATTGTTAATAGGAAAGGTGATGAGAAAAAAACAGGAAGATAAACTTCGTGACATACCTTGATTAAACACCCAATTACTAAAACTTCAATTACAAGAAATGTTTGACAACCAAAAACGACACGTGATTTTTAGATCTTGGGGGTCAAGAGGTTAAAAAAAGGCCTGAGGATGATGACCGGCAAAAGAGACGGGGGTAGGATGAAGAACGATCTTAGTTTAAGGTCGAGAGTCGCACTCCAGCTGCCAACTCCGATTTTCCAATGGGATGCTCTTTATTATTTGTGTATTATGGTAAGTACCTGTTTTAGTTCCATTAACACAGTTCTCGTGAGATCTATATTTTTCTTGGCCAAGCGTTTGACTGCAACAAGGTTTCCCTAAAAGAAAAAGAGAGGAATAATGGTACACCTGTGTTACTTGATCGGTCGATGTCTTATAATTTGTTACCAACTCAACACGAATGTACGTACAGGTTAGAAGTGAGAATAAAATACCTTGTAAACTCCGACAGCGGTGACCTTTAAAACCTCATCGTCATCTTCGAGGAGGGGTTCAAACATATCAGGATCGTTTTCCTTCTGTGTAAGTAAAATGGAAGGAGGTAAGCGACTTAAGATTGAATGACTGAAAGACTGAATGATTGAAAGACTAAAAGACTGAAGGACTGGAAGACTGAAAGACTGGAAAACTGAAAGACTGAAAGACTGCAAGACTGCAAGACTGCAAGACTGCAAGACTGCAAGACTGCAAGACTGCAAGACTGCAAGACTGCAAGACTGCAAGACTGCAAGACTGAAAGACTGAAAGGCTGGAAAACTGAAAGACTGAAATACTGCAAGACTGAAAGACTGCAGGACTGAAAGAGTGCGAGACTGCAAGACTGGAAAACTGAAAGACTGAAAAACTGAAAAACTGAAAAACTGAAAGACTGAATGATTGAAAGACTAAAAGACTGGAAGACTGAATAACTGAGTTGATCGTGTAAATTGGCCACCGTACAGAGTTTTTAAGCTCACATTTCTAGCGTATGCCCTTCGTCTAAGCCAATGACTGACTAACTGACTGTCTGACTGTCTCACTGACTGACTGACTGACTGACTGATCGAAGGACTGAGGGGATGAATGAGTGACTAATTGGCTTGAGGCCTGAAAAATGGATGGAGCAAGATAAACATTGACATTCGTAAGCACTTTACTAGTTTTAAAATAGAAAACAAACGTAATTGGATGATATCGTTGACGCCTACCACACAGCTTCCAAAGGACGAAATGGAATTCCTTTTCTTCTCAAAACAGATTTCATTGTAGTCGACCTTCCAGAGCAGACTTTTTAGTTCACGCTCAAGCCTGTACTGCCTGCAAGACGGTAAAAGTTTGGATGAGTCAACTTGCCCTCCTCAGAAAGATTACAAACAAACAAAAAACTGTCCCACGATCTTTAACCGTATGTCTTTTCACGTCACTGCTCTTGAGTCTGCACTCAGTAATACTCAGCGATACTATACCCTAAAACGTCTAATGAGATGAATATATCATTAGATGGTAAGCATGTAACTGCTCCTCACATGTCAGAAAATTATCCATCAAACGGGTTAAGAGATAAGAACGTAGGTAAACTAGCACGAAATGTACTGCAGCTGGTCGGAGGAGGGGCTGATTAGATCTTGGGTCAATAAGCAAAGTAAGTTACCTGTAGATGTTAAGGAGTAAGAGCAGCGATAGGAGGGCAAGTGCTCCTGACACTCCGGCAATTATTTTCGTCTTGGCATCTAATGAAAGAAGTGACAAAATTTTAGGGCAAGGCTTTAACGAATTCAGCCTCATGTCGCAGCATGGACCAAAATGAACCGCAACATTTCTTGAAAACTCGCACAGTAACTTACAAACAATCAAAAACATTTCAAAGTCATTTTATGACAGCAGTAGTTTGTGTGGTCCACTGGTCTCGAGTGCTAATGTTATTTTACCTTTAAACAGGTAGATGGTGTGGTCATCCCCATTATAACTAAAAAAATATTTAAGTATGGAAACAAATACCTCCTTTCTCGGGTTCAATACACAATTCTCCATGAAAGCCGCACTCAGGGGAGTCCCTTGGGGGCCCCTTTCGTCCACCAGGCCATTTTATGGTAACGTTTGGCCGTCTAATAAAAACCTGTTCTCCTCCTTTCGTTGTATTATCGAACTTGATTTGGAAATCCCCAACTGGAATCATATCTCCCTCCCCTGTAACAGCTAAGAGGAAAAGAAACAACGAAACATTCAAAGTCCTTGCAGCATAGTTCCACCGTTAAGGAGGAATGAAGAGAGGAAAGACGAAAATAAGTCTCCTCTTCCAAGACAAAAAACCATTCTGTGTTTCCAAAAGAGAGTCGTAGACTGACTACCTTTCCAACGTCATTGAAAATTCGCAGAATCTATATCTTAAAAGAGCATGGGAGCCGGGACATATATAATGACATCGCCGAAGAAATTATTGCCCTAAAAGATACTTTAAAGACTCCTGAACGAGAAAAGATGAGCCTCTACGTATCGTTTTTTGCTAGCGTTTCTGCAAACGTTTTGGCAAATCTGACATAATGATGTGATTTTTTTTCTTTACACCCAGGTTCGCTAATGGTAAATGATACTTTACGTTGTTGGTATAAAGATGGAGGAAGATCACCAACCTTGCATATCCAGTAACGTTAAATTGAACTCGGCATCTCCATTTACATCAAAATGAATCTTGTATCCAAGTATGCCTGAAAAAGAAAATATAAAGTATATACTAAATGCCAGTTAGAAGTGGTACACATATCTGAATTGGCTCCATACCCACTGAATTCAGCAATTTGGAGTGTCCAGTTTTGGAAAGGAGGAACTGGCCCTTAAAGCAAGGAAGAGAATCAATAGCAAGGCTGAACCCACAGTGAGTCGAGACAAGACGTCAGTTTAAGGGTTCGAATCCGGGCCCGATAGGTGTAAGGCGAATCCCATTACCACTTAGAGATCCCTACAGCGTAGTTGTTTACAACTCTTTTCTTACAGTTCGCATCCGAAGCGAATTCTATTCGAGGAGGTTACGAAGGATTGTCTGTGTATTTAACAGCCTGTTTTGGCCGAGAAATTGGGTAAAGCAAGTCTCCCCTGAATCTACGAAAATGCCTCGATCATCTTTTAGATAAAACAAGCCACCACAAAAACGGCAAAACATCATAAAATATCCATCTGCTAATAACACACAAATTAGCTTGTTAACCCCAACTTATAAAGTCTGTTCCCGAGCCCAGTGGCCCAACCAGCTGGAGCTTATTCCAGTTTCCTTAACATGAAGAGACTAGGAGTATTACTGTTCCCGTGCCTAGCCTATCGTAAGGACACTCCCAGCATTTCATTACACGCCCCTGACAATTCTTCGCTACTCATCTATACTCCTGGTAAAGAGAGTAGAGTATTTTGCCCAAAAACACAACACATTAACTCAGCCAAGTCTCGATCCCGGACTCAATCAACCCACAGTGCAATGCACTAAACACCGCATCTCCCAGCAACTTAGATGATAACGATGCAAAAATAAAACTCAAGAAAGCAACTTACTGTCGTATTGGATATCATGTAGCTTGTTTGCGATGTTCTTTCCTGTCAAAGGTTCCTTCTCTGCCAATGTTTTGTTGAGCGCAATCGCGTACTGGTACACGGCATCGTAAAGATAAGCTCCGTAAATTGGTGGCTGAAGAGCAAAAAAAAATATCGTCATGGCAATTCTAGGTCAAAAGAAAAACTCATGGTTCAAAGTTGCATAAGAACTCATAAGAGAATTTGTTGATTGTTGTATATCGAGGCCATACCCCAACAAGCTGTAACTATTAGGTGAAAACAAACGGGACGCTCACACTCAAATATAAAATTATTTTCGATGTTTTGGTATGATAGTTACTGTTCAAAGGCCAGTGCATCGCAGATACCACCAGCAATTTCTCAAGTTTCTTAAACACAATGTTGGTGCCTGGGTAGATTAAGAGAAGGACTACGTATACAAGAGTCACTCTTCTCCCACAAAATACGACACAACTTGAGCGCAATGATCAGGGGCCGGCTGCATCTGCTAATAAAGCAATAAGCTGTAAACCAAAAGCCGTTACGCACAGCATCAACATCATTCGCTTACCCGAGATTTGTTTGCAGGGAAGCTTGACTTGTTGTCCCACAGATAGCCTTTGTATACTTCGCTGTTAAACGGAGGGTCAGGGGAACGGCGCTTCAACTCCTCTGCAAAGCTGGTGTAGCTTTCGGAAGTAGGACTTTTTATGGCCAGGACAAAAACAGCTTCAAAGGCTTTCTTCAAATGTTCATATCTATTCAAAGTTTCCCAGTGGCTGCTGAAAAACCACTTGAAAGGCTTCCCGGTGTACATTGCTATTTGAGCTTGATCCAGTTCAAACATTATAAAAGCGTAATCGCCATTTATCATGTCTTCATCATATGCGTGAAGCATCCCTTCCCTGGCTATGTGGAAATCGGACACAAAAACCACAACTAGAAGAGAAGCATTTGGGTTAGGCTAAACATTTCTTAATGGAAAAATTACTGCTGGAAGCAGTGGTAGAGATGATCGGGCTAATGAAGCAACAGTATTTCTGAAACTAACGGCAAAGCAGTGGAACCTCCTTTCAGGGAACACCCTCAAGAGTGCCAAAAGAATCCCTCAGAGAAAGGTTTCCCATCCGTAAACGTAACTAATACAAAGGTCATTATACCATTTTTCCTTTGTTCAAGAAGGGACCGAGGTTTGTCCCGAGCGCTTTAAATAAACGCTTCCATTCAGTAAAGGTAACAGATACATAGAGGTGGTGAGAAGATAATTTTTTCATTGAGGGCAAAAATGGCTGCGAAATGGTGGTGTGAAATGTCAAATCAGCGCTGGCGTCGTGGTAATGGCAATGGCAGCGAAGTTATCAAGACTGTTATTGAAAGTGTTTCTAAAGTGTTGTAGGTAAAGGGGTGTTGGTGATAATAGCTGTAGCAGGAGCACTAATGGCATATATAATGACGGGGACAGCGGTAACGGCAGAGACAGTAGCAGTGGCAGTGCTAGGAAGGTTAAGTCTGCCCTCAAGCCGAGGGGCTCATCTACCTGGAGTTTATCCTAGTTTCTGCAGCATGAAGCGACTAAGAGTGTTGCTTGTCCCCCTACACCGGCGTCGCAGAGGTCATGGGTTTCAAATCCCGTACAGGCCTGAAATTTTTTTCAGGCCTTATTTTTCACTACTGCTCAAGTAGCGTTCGTTACTGCGAAGATCGCTTTCATATTCATATTAGCATTTTTGTTACAGTGTTAAATATACAACCTTATAAAGTTGGCTTACATGTAATTGTAAGTAGTAAAAGTGGTGATTATTTGAGATGAGAAAGGCGGGAACATTTGAACCTAAGTTGAAATATTCATTGCAATAATCTACGAAACTTGTTACGTACTTCGAGCTTCTTCTTTGACCTTTCTCATAATTTCTCTGTAATTGTCTGAATGGTTTTTAGGCCTGTACAGCGCTGAATGATGCGTAAGCAGTTCCAGAGCCACAGTTATTCCTTTCGCTCTCAATCGTGTGGCCAAGTTATCTTTCATTTCAATCCATTTCGTTACGTTTTCGTAGATAATCGCCACTCTCTTCCAATTGAAGTAATTGAGCAGTGACAGTAGACTTGGCG
Source organism: Pocillopora verrucosa (assembly GCF_036669915.1). NCBI lineage: Eukaryota > Metazoa > Cnidaria > Anthozoa > Scleractinia > Pocilloporidae > Pocillopora > Pocillopora verrucosa. The sequence continues at coordinate 7,430,129 of NC_089319.1, forward strand.
TGAGTTTAGTGTCAACAGCAAACGTTCGAATAAAGGTCGGATACAACTTCTTGTACGAAACATCAGGATTGCCACACATCTGTAAGATGAAATCGAGGACAAAAAGTTGTTAGAAGGACGGACAACGCCATCCAACGGATAAATCGTTATTCATCAGGGCCCAGTTGTATAAAGGGTGGATAACGCTATCCAACAAATAAATCGCTATCCAGCGGATAAGTGATAGAAAAACGTATAGCGTTATCCACCGGATAGAGATTTATTCAATGGATATCGTTAGCCGATCTTCGAACAACCGGGGCCAGATGGGTCAACAAGACTTACTGTGCTATCCACTGGATATCGTTATCCACGCTTCGGAGAACCGGGGCAAGGACAAGATCCTGGTTCTCGCTCGGCGACAAAATCGCCTGAAGCGTTAAGCAATTCGACTCTCGGTAATCTCCCGAAGACAGTATCGTATTAGTTTGTGATAAGACATGCTTTAGTCGTGTAGTCTAATCGCACGGGTGAGAGTGGTCCTATGGAGGACCTTTCTCGGTATCAAACAACGACCGATGTTTTGACACCGTGAGCGGAAGTCATCATCAGAGTCTGACAATGATTTCCGCTAAGGTTGTCGAAACACAGTCGCTGCAACTGCTATTCGGCACTACTCCCACGCGGATAATCAGACTATATGACCCATTGTTACTCCTGAGTTCGAGCAATTCACTTTACTAAGCGTTACAACTCTTTTGACATTGTTTTTAATTGTCTCACCTCACCACCATCTTTTAACGATCGAGAAATGGAGGATATAAGATTGCGCAAAGTTGTAAGAAAAAACCAGTAGAAAAAAAACCTGATAATCAGTTTACCATTATATATTATACAACAATTGGTAAATTGTAAAAAAAACCAGTAGAAAAAAAAACCTGATAATCAGTTTACCATTATATATTATACAAAAATTGGTAATAAGTAAAATTCACGGGTTTAATGTGAAAACTGTCATTTTAGTGTTTGAGTGGATCACATAAACAAAACAACATAGCTTCGAATTTGCGTTTCCCAGATCAAATAACAGAGAAGAACATTTATGAGAGACGTCAGTTTTGTAATGAAAATACATCCTCAGTTAACGAGCGACAAGTCAAACATGATATTGGATCACCTCCATAAAAAGAACTGTCGAGAGACGGTGAATATATTCTGAATTCGAATCTGATATTGAACACTTTCGATTTTTCTGATAAAATACAGAAGTATTTTTCTTAGGACAAACAGGGACAAAATGCTGCTTATGTAAATTATTCATAATGAAAAAAATCCAGGTGTTTTCATCTCACACGGCGGCGTTTTTCTATCATTTCATAGTCTTGTATGACATATTCATTGTTGTTATGAAAAACCTTGTGCGTCTGAAAATTGAGACGATTCAACTTAGCGACGAGACGAGGATATGTCATTTATATGACAGCTTTTACCGGTGAAGGTACTTTTTATTAAACCCACTCTCATTTTCAAATTTATCTTAAAAACCAAGAACGATTAATTAAACGCAAGTTTTCCTTGACTAGCATGGACATGCTTGTTTATATAGTTAACATCTCTATCCCATGATTAAAAAAGAAGACAAATTGTAATTAACGGCAGAAATTAATGGTCAAATTAATCAAATTAATCAAACGTTTGAGTAATTTTCAAATTTGTTTTTTTCGATCTTATTTCGATCGATTCGCAGCATTGCCAAAAGCAAACCAGCCAAAAACTTCGTGAAAGGAAAAAAATGCGCAATTTGCCCAGTAAGAAACTGTTCTACTCAATTTTCTCCTTTAAAGATAAACATGATTTGAACTAAACCGGTACTAATTATGTAGACTTTGTAAATATTTTTTTCTTTTGAACGCGATCCCGCATAATATATATAAACACGAAATAAGCAAATGATGTTTCAAGTGGGCATTAACAGAAGTAGACATTCAGATCATAATTACCCAACTTGTAAAATGGGTTACTTACATATGATATCATGGTCTTACTGAATGATGCAGCCAGCCTGGCAGAAGTGTTACAGCTACATCCCGGGCCGATAAATGCCGTAACGCCCTGATTCATTTGATATACTACGGACTGCAGCGTTTTAAGCTCTTCGCAGTCGGTGTCGTTCCAGATGAAAGTGACATTTATACCAGGAAGAAGGTCAGGCCTTCGGTTGATATCATCTACTGCGATACTCATGGCGGAGGCATAGAACTCGCCTCGATGGAAATAGTTCCCGATTCGACCAGCGCTTTTGAAAGGGATTAAAAGGCCAAGTTTAACTTCTTCCGCGATCGGCGAAGGGACGTAAGATAGAATGACCAAAAGAGCAAGCCATCCGCATGTTCTTACAGCCATTTCGACGGATGTTTAGCCCTCATAAACCACCATACCTTGAATACATTCACGCTGCCTTACCCAGTTAGCAGACACAGAATCAAAACGATCGTCTATCTGGATCTGTGGCCACAAGCGAAATCAACTCAGCAGATCGTTCGTAGATGGTATTTCGTGTTATCCAGTGAAATTACCAGTGTTGAAGGCCACCGAATACAAACGAAAGCACAGACAGTTGATGTCGATTAAATTTATCCAAAAAATTGCGCTTCCAAGCTCACGGTCTACCTAAGTGTTTCCTCAGTCGACAACCTGCAAAAGAACAGAAAATATTGACAAACAGGGGGTGTTTTAAAATGTCGAAACACAGAAGAATACCAAGAACACGAAATTTGAAAATTAAACGGTGCAAAAGACATCAAACATTCCGATTCGCGCAGGTACATGTTAATTATGTTAATTAATTTGGCTGCAAATTTAAATATCAAAATTACCTGGCGACTATTTTGCTAACTTCACAAGGTTAAGCACTGCCACTTCACTTTTATAAATGATAAAAATAATTCTCATAAGGTAATAGTGTATAGTTCATCGAAACACCATCGCAAGTTATCATGTTGTGGCTCACTCTTTTGCTCTACGAGCGACGAGGCTTATAATGAAAATAAAACTGATGTGAGCGTCTTTGCCTTACGATTGGCTACGGCCTCTTTTACTTAAAGAGAGGCAGATGGCTGGAAAACGATATTGATCTTACCGAGAGGCTCGCAAACAAATGTCATAATGAAACATTAAGTTTCTATAAAAAGAAGCAATCCAAAAAATTATTGTCCGAAATGAGGCGTTTCATGAACCGGGATCTTGATGCATTTTTAATACTTGATTTTTCTTTGACATTGGCCAAACATGTATTGGGTTGGTACGTGATGTTTATGGTTTCCTCGATGTTTTTTTCAAAAAAGTAGGCGCGATGAGAATTAAGTAAACAAGACAAAATGGCTTTTTTCTTAGTGAGATGAAAACTCGTCCTAAAAAGTGCCATTTACATAATGACCACATGCTGCTGACAAAAGAAAACGAGAAAAAAAAAGTTCAATAAAATGTTAATATCTGAAGTCAATATTCACAGATCGAAATCTCAAAATAAACATGAAACAAACAGCAATGAGTAGTTGTTCCGCTCATTAGGCCTTTTGTCTCACGGCAGTGTCCCTCCCGTTGGTGTTGTACCTGATGGGGTCTCGTATCGTCAAATTCGTTACGGAAAAAACTCAAACTGCAAACCAATCAGCAAAAATTGTTGCTTAGCCATATCATCTCATATTAAACACAACTGCTTCGGGGAATTCAAGATTTATTTCCATTCCGTGTCAAAAGAGCGGCTTGCGAATAAACAAAACTTCATCTACGCACTTCCATTCAATAGCAGACTATGTATAAGGCGGAACTCTTCCATCTCTGTATAATCTTTCACTTCCAAATGAACGAAAGCATTGTTTTTTTTCATGGAACTGTAAATGGTACAATAGCATATTGCCTTTCATCTTTTACTATCTAATATCAACGAGCGAAGCTTCTCTTATGGTGAAGTGAGATCATCGAGTTTTTAATGCTTGACAAAATGCCAGATGACGCCTTTGATGTGATCACGTTAAATACAAATGACATTTTTAATATAATTATATTTATAATCATTATTGTGGTTATTTTTTATCACCATTATTATTGGTGCCATAACAGTATCAGAATTGCTCTTGGGTAGTTCTTCGTCTGGATGTTCACTTTGTGATGCACATCAAATAAATACAGAGCCAGAGGAAAAAAAGACGAAAAGATACATGAATGAACGTAAACGTGGTTTTAAATTCCATCCGCACACGCACAGCAGCAGTGACAATGATAACGTTCGGACACAGGGTCTAAAATTGAGATTAGCTGGTCCCTAAATACCAACTGTTGGCGACCAGAATTATTTCGCTTTCCTTCTTTGCTGTAAAAATTGGAAATTAGTTCATTTACAATCCATTTTATTTTTTCCACAACATGAAAAACATCTGGCAACTTAACTTTTTGTTTTATAATTTTTTGATAAACTGGATATGAAATTCGAGTTTTCTTTTAGCGTTTTTGCTCTTTGTTTTCCAATTTCCAGAAAAACGGATTTGAATTTTGAAAAAAAAAATTCAAACCCCACTTTTTTTTCCTTTGCAGCGAAAAACAATTTTAATTTGAAATCAGTTTTTACAGTTTAGAGGAAATAAATAACTAAAATGAAAGGTTGATTTCATTCTCCACACATTTGAAATATGTTTGGCACCAAAGTCAACAGATTTTATGACTGTTCTGAGTAAACAGAAATGCGACCACGTACATACGTCGCGGATCAAAATGTCATCCTTTAACGATGAGATCTAGTTGGAGGGTTTTCCTCACCGGGGGCGTTTTTTATATTCATTTGCATTAGACACTCAACAAAGTTGGTTATCTTTAACAATTACCAAATTGTGAGGAAGCGTCTACAATGGTCAACTGATTCGCTTCACGTTTTCATTACATTTTGCGCCATAATTATTATACTTAGTTCTTCCTGTCAATCATCACCTTTCAGCTCTGTACAATGAGATTCCCAAATGCTGCACGAAAACCTTGACACCGTGTGCTTGTACTGATAAAGCTATCGGCAAAAAGAAACGAACAATTCTTAACAACCAATCATCGCCGAGGAAAAAACCCTTAACCTTTCAGGTTCTGCCTTTGATCTAGCGAAAAGAGTCGCCTTTACTAACAAGTTCAAGTAGGAGAGGAACATTTTTTCTAAAGCAGACGATATAAAAATTGGTTAAAGAGCAAATCAGAAGTAATTCGGAGTTATCTTTGATTTTCAACCTCATCCCTGCCTTTCTTAGCCAACGGAGATACAAGCACTTCCCTCCTTCCTTTCTCACATGTATCCAGCCCTCCCCAATTTTTCTTTTCTGTCCGCTCCTTCCTTCCCTCGCCTCGGAGAGAAAGTTATTATTGTTTAAAAAGAGAGAAAAGTAATAATTAGGCTTATGAATCCTACCTTCAAAGTATCAGCGCAGTTCGTACACAACCCGAAAGGATCGTCGCATTTTGAAACGCACTTTACAAGCCCGAGACAAGCCTAACCCACTAGCAATGCTGAATACATGATGAAAGCTGCCCACGAACTATATATTTCATGACTTGTGAATCGATTTCTGAGATACAATAGTTCCTTATGATTGTATGACTAGGAAAATCGTGTGGCGTAAATCGAAGGTGAGTCGGTATTGAGGAGTGTAACAAATGTATTAAATAACTGCTCCATAATTAATGCAAATACACGCATCAAAAACAAGCAATGACCACCATTGTTCTTTCGACTTAGTAGCAATGACATCTAAAAAGCCTTTAAAACAAACAAAAAAAAGGCGCTGAGCCATGGTACGCTTGAAGAGCACTACCAGTGGGGGCTCGACCTCAGCCCAGCGTGTGTTCTAACACGTAGCTACTACATTTTCCATAATGACGAAAAGGTCACAACAATATTTGTTCAAGCATGCAATTACCTTCAAGAGAAGAAGGATAAAACGTGACAAACGCTTGACCCTAATCCAGCGGACAAATACCAACTTTTTAACGGTGTATTTAAGAACAGTATCGCCGGAGAGCTATTATTCGAAAAATACTGCGGAATTGGAAAACATAAGAAAACAGGGTTCCTTGTTTATGTTCGATTTTTGCTAATTAATGTTGATTTGAAAGATGCATTTGCGAGCAAGTGACGACTGATCGATTTCCGCTTGATTAGAACGGCACGTTAACCCTGAGTGCCTTCTCTTTTCTCGTATCATAATAGAAATAGTTCAAATCGCTTATATCTTTATGTACATCACTGACACGCGATCAAAACTCTTTAGTTGTGGCGGTTTTTGGTCGAAGGCGGCTTCGAAAATTACATACTTGCTCGCCAAATTAGATGAAAAAAAAAAACAAAAAAAAACATCATTTGTCTTTCATGAATGATTGATGAATCTCTTCTCTTGTCTTGAGCAATATTTCAGCGCCAATATATTTTTATTGAGCTATTTTACGCAAATCGGCCTGGCACACAGCAAAAAGATCGTTTCTAGGCTAAAATTTTTAAGCTTGACTTTTGCTGCTAGAAGACCGTAAAAAGCTAATAATTGCATTGATTTTCGAAGCGGAACGAAGTTATAGACGGAAGACGAAAAGGGTTCGAGATGGATTTTTAACTTAATTTTACACTGTAGGTTTGTGGTGAATAACTCGAGCAGTACTTCAAGAGATACTTCACAGGGCGTCCTAAGTAATAATTGCTAGTTTTGCCTTCGTAGAAAGAAGAGCTGTCAGTGGAAGGTGCGGTGGCTAAGTTGCTTAAGTTATAACTGAACCACACTCGCGAACTGATGTACAATCACTTGAATAATCATGAATTACCGGAAGAACGGATGGCCTATAAAGGTTTGTACCCAGACAAAGGGTCGGAGAACGCCGGAAAAATGATCGTGTCACCATGCCAAGAGGCATACGAAATACTTCAAAAAGCTCACCTCAAATCGCCTACAAAATTACTGAATGATGTACTTCGCTTGTGGGAGATCGAATCAAAAACCTTGAAGTTAAAACAAATTGACTTTGCGAGCTTATTGCGAGATATTGAACACATAGGAAAGCTGCATAAGTTTAGAAGATAACATGAAAAATCTCAGCTAATTGCGAAAACAATGATTGACAATAACAATCGATTTTTGTAGGCTTGATACTCTGTCGTCGTTTTTAACATTGAATTTTCTCACCCAAAATAGAAACAAATAAACAAACATTGGCTTGGTTGTCGAAATGGAAGTCTGTCACGTGCAAAAGAACTGGAACAGTCTGTTTGACTAGGTACTATCGCATGATATTCAACAAATATGATGCTTTGTTGCTCAACACAGTAAGACGATTGTCTGCTTTACTAATATGATCATTCAGTTAAATACGTCTAAAACCTGAAGTGATCTTCGCTATGTAAACCTCTAAGACACATTAAGAGACAAATTCTCTGTTTACTAACCTCAACTCGAGTATTCAACTAATCGATATAGCCGCACTTTGATAGAGAAAACCTACAATGAAATTAACAGTTTTGGAATGATTTGAGCGTTTCTGCTTCGAGAATGCATCCATTAAAACCTTGGATTTTTGACGTGGTTGAAATTTTACAAACCTTTTCACACAACATACGTTACTCTGACCGTCGCCTTTAACTTTCCGACATTCACGCAGCGAAAAGCAACTGCCCCTCTTTACCGCAAAAACTCAGCGAAAGTGTCTTGTCCGCGTTAACAAACAAACCTCAAATTAAACCGAGTGGCATTCCGGGTCGCTGCTTTGTGTCCACAATACAATATAACAACTCATATAACCTATAATTTTTTTTATCCGGCGGCAATAAGTCAAATACCTGCAAAGGGCTCCCTGAATCATCTATTAGAGTCCATAGTTTGAGATTAGCTCGAATCCAAGTTTTCCTCCGGAACTATGTGGTGGGAGTTCATGTACGATTAATTTAACTGCTGTGAGGTGATAAAGGAACGCAGTCACTCAACCGAAAGAATGACACCTGAAACTTGAAAACTTATCGTGAATGTGCCCTTTTGATCTGACGTCACTGAAATCTAAACTATATTTAACATGCAAAGTATTCTTCTTAAAAGATGTTTGACATCATTTTAATCGTTATTTGATTTCAATAATGATAGGGTGGCTCACTGATGAATCACACATTTTGACGACGACCAATTGCTCGAAGGTCGAAATAATGTAGCTCAATTGCCGGGTTTTCTCAGACTCTTTGTAAATCTCAGAGAAAGCCCTGAAAGAAATAGTCACGCAGACATACAGCGTAGCTAGGCATCGTCAAAGATAACGCTATCGGAAATCCTCTTGGCAACAATAAGCACACTTCCGGGGATCTGTTTGGGATTCATCGTTTTCGAGATAGAACCGCGAAATAAATGGACACATGCCGAGGTCGGAAAATTCATGTCTTTATTTGATCTTCCTCGATCGATGAAAAATCGAAAGCATGATCAAATCAGAGCCGATATTGATTAATGTCTATTTCTTACGTCCCTTTCCCGTCCCACGGAAGTAAAAAAACATGCGAATCATTTTGATCGCTGGAAGATGCTGAAAACAGAGTGACCAGATACAGAACACTTCAACTCCTATGATCTATTTACTAATTCTCCCCCTTTGCTTCTACACATTTCTTTGTAAATCAGTTATGAGAATTTAGTGTCAGATCATGATAACAACCTCTGCCTAATACGTTGGAGTTTTCTCAATACCCGTTTGCTGGATAATCTATGGATATTGTGGAGAGAAGTTACATGTTAATCACTTTTGGGAGTCAAAGGGTTGAGGAGGACTCCTACTGCTTACTGTGAACCGCGGAAGCCTAAGCACTAAAGTGATTGGCACTAAAACCACTCTTAAGATTCTCTTAAGTAACACATTCACTGTAGGAATTCTGTGTCTGCTATATAGGCATAATATGATAAAATTTAATCGTTAATTCGCTTTTTTTTTTTAATTTTAAAAAGACATGGAAACATGCAATCTAGCCTTTATGGTAAATTCAAGTATGATAATCATAAGACCCGAACGAGAAAAATAATCCTTTCAACCGCTAAAATGATGTTAAAGAAACAAATAAGCCTCTCGAGCCTTCCCTCCATGCATAGAGCGCAGCTTCAAGTTGGCAGAAGGCAATCACCTATTGCTGAAATGATTCTTGCCGTGGTCAATTCACTAAATAATTAGCAGGTAAGACGGCTATAACTGATAACGTTACGATATTACTTATGTGTCATCTAAATGAGAATTCATCATAAGTATGCATATCTCATAAAAGATTGGCGTTCCAGATAGTGTGTTAAATTGAGAAAGGACAGAAACATCAGCTGATGCGATTAAGCGGCCACTTAAGCCGGTATAAGAATCGTTGGTGCGGATCGGCAACCTTATACAAGGTCCAGGCCTATTAGAATCAGCGAAATGTGAAGACATGAAGTTTAATAAAAACAACAGATAAATCACTGTTTCCTGAAATACTAAAAAACATTTTAGATTATTCAATTAATATTTCTGAGCTTGATCATCTTGTTTAACCCCCTGAATTAGCTTAAGAACCTTCTAAATCGCTGTAGAAGGATTCGGCTTTTGTGACAAAATATAATTAGTTCTAATGAACTAACGAAAAAACAAAGCAACTCAGCTTAGGAAGGGCTTGATGAACTTAATTTAAGCTCATTAAACTTGAAATTAAAATGCAAATGATTTTTTATTATGTTATTTTATTTATGGACACCGAGCCATCTTCTTTTAATTACCATTAGTTCAAGTCCCATTGAAGTCTAAAATCGCATCAGAAAAATTGATTTCACTTTCATGAACCCGTCGGGTACTTAAACTATCAAAATGAAAAGTTAGGCATGGCAGTTAATTTGTTACACTTGCATTGTACAGTAATTAAAAAAATCTTATCCGATCAACAAACAGGGTATTATGAGGTTTTTCTAAGCCTTTCTCCTTGCCATTTGGTATCACTCATTTCTTTTAACATGCAATAAATTCCATTTTTTCCATTTCGGGATAATACGCTGTGTTATTCACGCGTTTGCAACTCAACCCTACACCGTTAACTCGGACAGCAGTGGCACACATAGGGTGAATATATGCTCATTTCACACATAAGCACCATGAAATAATCATGAACAATCTAAACATCTCATTGCAGTAAGAACTTTTCAAGTAGCCGAGACACTTAAAAGACATCTGACCAAATGCGACTCCATCATGTAACAGCACGCAAAGTGTCTCAAAGCTCTTTCTCTCTCTCTCTCCCACCAGCTTCGTTGTAAGACTTGCTGAGCTGAGAGGAAGTAGAAATAATTCGATGTATACTGCTTCTGAACGCGTGAAAGGAGCATATATGTCCGATTTTTAGTGACGACAGAGAGGTTTAAGTCCGAAGCATTGGTTACCTTGGTGCACTTTTTCAATTTTTTGTTGACAGCTAACAAACATAATCATTGAGCACAGATTCGACCCGCAGGCTATGTCGCCTCATCTGAAGTACAGCTCGCAGCAATTGATTGACAGAAATCAAAGACAATTGGCAAGAGAAAGCTTAATTAAAGATTACGGCTGATTTGCTTTTCCTTTATTGCTGACAGGCTGATTGTTTCTTTAAAATATATATATACTGAGATCGTAGAAAAGGTCGTTTATTTAGAACCACTTGGTAAATATAACGAATTTTACTTTATAACTATCAGACGTATCGATATTATCCACTATCCACTAAATACAGCGGGAAGACATCATGTCAAAGCAATTTAAGGAAGCTCCTAGAAAAACTTATCTTTATTTCACAGTTGATCATTTAGCGTTGGTATTTTCACCGTCTTGAGTCTATAACTTTTCTTTTTCAACGCTCGTCAATTTAAGGTCAAGGTAAAATTCCATAATGACAGAGTTTTGATCGTTGCCATGAAATCAGAATTTTTTAACCAAATACACTACACAGTTGAGTAATGTTACCGTTATTTCATGTGCAATCTTGATAAGGTTTATGATATGAGTATTTGTTTTACTAATTTTGGAACGAGAAATTACTTTCCAAATGCCTTTCACATAATACCTTGCTGCTGGTTGTTATGGCCAATACTCTGCCACCGCTTACAAGTAAATTTATCATGTTCAGACCCACTAAATTTGTAAGTTCTATAAGTTCGTTTGATTTAGAAGTTTAGTTGAAGGCTGCCTTTACTTCTCAAAATATTGTCCTCAATTTCTCTCCGAAAGTCTAAGCACTTCTGGCAACTGCATCCCGTTTTCTGATGGATTCTTTTTACCGAGTGTCACAGAACAGTGCTCGCAAGGTTTCCTCCTTTCTTTTCAATATTTTTCATCACCAACATAGTGGCCAAAAATTGATCGAAAGTTATTTTTATAGTGGGTGATCTGTTTGAAAGTGAAGTGTCTCGCAAAAGAATACGTTACAGAACAAGAGGAGGTCCTTAGTCTCTGGCAGAAGAACAGAACGTAATTGACGTCTGTGATAAGTGGAGCACATATTAAGAATGTTAAAAATTACTTTAGTCTACACGGCTGGCTTTTATGAGGATTTTAGAGAAGTACAGCCGCGAGAGGAATGGGAAGGAGCTCTGTTACTCGTTTTAAAGCCGCCCTCTTTTTTTCATTATTTTCGAGCCCTAAAAAAACCGCCAGTTACTTATTTCATCTTGAATCGGGTTCTGCTTGTATTTGTAACTTTAACAAAATTTGTTCTACCTCTAACTACAAATTAAGCGTCATATTTCAAAATACCTCATCGTCTGAGCTTTCATTTGACAACTGTCACCAAAAGTGCCATATTTAGGGATTTAAATGGTGACTACTTGAATATATCAGCTTTGACAGTCATTGACAACCGGAAAATAAGCTATTAATGAGACACAAAAAAAGTAGATGAAAATATTTTTGACATTTTAACATATAGCAGGGGCTATAGCACATTGGTATATAAAACTGTCCCAAGCATTTTCATACGCCAATGTGCCATAGCCGTTTTTTATCTATGAATTTCAGGCGGAATAGATCAGTTTCAGTAAAATTGATGTTCTCTAATTTTCAAAGAATACTAAAATTGGCATTTGCGAAACGTCTCTCGAATTGTTATCCACTGGCTCTTTCAATTCCCCATCATACAAAATAGTTCAATCACATTTTTCAAGTTTTTTTTTCTCTCAAATATGTAGAACCTACGGTGTCATTTCTCACATGCAAAGCCGGGCCATTTAAAAGGATTATCAAGGCTGTAATCTAACTAACGGTGCCGTCAGATATAGGGCAGTTTACCCCTAGTTACCAAATTAAAATACTCCAGCGACCTTCAAAATTAAACTAAAAAAAAAATTCCTTATCCTCAACTACCAACAACTTTCTTTCTTCTTTCTTATATTTTATATTAAATGTATCATACTTCTATTATGCGATGTTATTACTGTTACATATGGTACGATTATTATGTATAAGTGCGAACTTTTGTTCTCTTGAGAGAAATCCTATCCTTATATAAGCCTCGTGGTCTCATTTACGTTTCCTCGCCATACTATCGTTGTATTTAAGTTAGCTAAACATGGTTCCTCGTAAATTTTCATCTTAGAGTGGCAAAGAAATATATGATATTTGCCGGCTGGGAGGTGCGTATGGCGAAAAACTGTGACCTCAGTCTTGAAAATGCTTCCCCCGGCTTACGGCCTCGGGCCACAGGAAATCGAACTAAAACCTGTTCAAGCACTTAGAGTAGGTATTAAGTCCCGTTATCTAAGCACTGGTTGGTTGCAAGAGAAATTTTATTTTCTAAAAAGGCTATAAATACAATTTTTATCACTTGAAAAAAGGTAAGAACAAATCTGTGACTGGTAGAATATGCAAGATGGTAAATGTTGAGTTTTGTCGTCGAAAAAGAATGTTGATTTCATTGTGTGAAAACAGAAATGACAATTTTTGTAGCCGTGATTGGTCACCATGGCAATTATTTTGGATATAATCAAAAGAGTGTGACTGATAGAATATGTGATGATAACTTTTAAGCCGTCAAATAAAGAAAGTTATTATTATTAAATCATAAAACAAATAGCATTTTTTCAGCGAGTGACTGGTTACCACCGCAAGTATTTTTAAAAAATTTATCTTGCAAGTGCAATTTGTTTTTTCTTTCTTAGTCATCTTTGATAAAATTTTCTTGCGTCGTGTTTTATCCAAAGCCAAATGAAGAACGTTAAAAAAATTCATTTATGAACGCCTTAGGTTAAAAACATTACTGATTTCCAGGTTAGCAAATGCACAGTTGAAAGAGTAATAATTTCCTCGCGAATCTTCCCAATCAAACAGATGAGTGACAAATAATATTTTTTTTTATGGCATAAACTAATAAAGGAAATAGAAGCTAAACCAAAGATCGCGGTCAGAAGCAATTATTTGAATTTTAAATGCGATGACAGTATTTTTGTGCAAAATTCCAGCTGTTTCCCTTTTCTTGTTTCCAAAAAAAACAAAGATTTCTAGTTAGATCAAAAAGCATTTTCACCAGCTCGATAATTGACCTGTTTATTTGCTCAAAATTTTTGAGAGGAAATCTTTTTGCTCTTGGTTCAATAATGCTCTCGAAAGTGTTCTCAAAAGCGGTCATTCGCCAATAATTTTATTTGTTTTCTGCCGCTTGTTAGCGAAATCCATCAAAGAAGAGGAGCGACATGTTTTTTAATCCACAAAAATAAAAAAAATTGTTAAAATATGAGAACAACCTAGAAAAAGAGGCTTCGCTCAAAAGAGCTTTACCCTTAAATTGATTTTTCTTCCTATAGAAATATCTATGCTAAATGAAGGTGTTAATGAGGAAGACACCACTATTATGATTTTCTAGAATTGGAAAAATTGGAGTGAGCTACATGAATTGTCCGGATTATAATGTGAGGAACTTCATATTCAATATCATTGTAATGTGTGAGCTCCTGGGGTGAGAATCATTTAAAAAGCCATTTTTCTTTTTCTTCTGCCATTATTGTTGTGAAATTGCGCGAATTTTCTGAGATTCCTTCCGAGCTTGGAGAGAACACCACAGTTGGTTCGATCAACGGAGACCATAATTCACGGAAAAAGCAATCCATGACTGCTCTAATATATCAAACAACGCGCGGTTTTTGTTCAGGCAAGACATAAACATTTTTATTACGTGGCGGTTGAGTTAAATCCTCTTTACCACAAAACGATTTATTCAGATGGCAGGTACAATTTATTTGAGTAGCTTAATTCAGACGAGTTTTTCTAAAACCCAGAATTTAATATTGCGACACTTGAGCTGTCAGTAACATATATCTTCGTTTATTAGGAGCTAGTAGACCTAAGAGTGAATTGGCGTATTAAAAGCAATATTTCAAACCAGGTTCCGCTATTACTAAGCTTCTTTCTTAGCGGAACAAAACACGTCACTTCTATGGTTTGCCTTGGTCACGAAAACACTCCTGCGATCATATATAACTCATTATTTTGAAGCTATCAAACTTTTGCCTTTTGAATCTGTTTAAGACTAACGTCTGCCTATCCACAAAAAGTCAGCGTTTCTTTTCGTCATTTGCAAAATCTTTGAGCTGCCAGCAGTCCATGGTAAAGAAAAACTTACCGCTGCGACAAAGTGTTTTCTCATCTCTAAAAGCTCCTTGCGTACACTTCTTTGCATATCCAAATACAAAGTACTTCAAATATTGAGAATGGCATGGCATTTTAATCAAAGAAGTTATATATCCCAGCCCTCCTACTTTGATTAAGTAGAAGCAACCACAAAAATCTCACCTCACTTTTTATATTAATTTCCATTACATTTTGCCTTTTTGTTAAAAAGAGAACTATTGATCTTCCGTTACGAACCAATAAACAGTATTCAAGCTAACTCAGTGAAGTCCAACAAAAGCTTTTAGAATATTTCAGGCAACTCAACCATTTAGCGGTTCAAACAAGCGATGTTACTACGCCAAATCATAAAAAGTTACTATTTGACAATACTCTTTGTGGTCAAATACTCTAAAACATATATAATTGATCATAAGAATGCATGCTGTATTGTTTGAATTAAAGTATTTGGGTCTGTTTTGATCAGCGAAGAAACTTGCTAACAACATCTGGATCACATAAGTTTTATTTTATTTAAAAAACGCGGGTCACAAATAAACTCGCCAGATCTAAGGAGCAAAATTGTTTAATTTACTACTACAAGATATCTACGCCACCGAGGTACATTAAATTTTGTCTTTCAAGGAGATCGACCGAAGGTTTTCCTGTTTTGAAGTCCCACTCGCAATGACATAAAAGCTAGTCCAAGTTGAGATAAAGTCTCCTTATTTAATTTGAACATTGAAAAGATTTGAACTGTGCGTTTAGAGACAATATATAGAATATGTCGTAGATTTCGGCTGATTATTCTCTCTTCTCTTACCTTTAATATTGTGGGGGCCGAGGGTAATTGAATTCGACAGAAAAAAAATAGAAATTTGTCCGTTTTCGTACACAGCCGAAAATTAGAAATGAAGAATAAGTAACCAGCCGTTGCTACATGCAGTTTGCTGAAATGATTTAATTTTTGGAACTTTGTGTTCTTCTACAGTTTCACAGTTGTTACCAAATATTTTGGAGAGAAGACATGCATGTATTTGATTCGCGTTTTCTCAACAACGAATTTCAAAGGTCGTGGAGTTAAATCAGCATTTGATCTATGATGACAGAGGCAGGAAGAAGTGACGTTGTAGACATTTTTCTCAATTGAAGCATCACAAGCTGTAGCTTTAGTAAAAATAGCAAGGCTGTTACTTCACATGAACTTTATCTTCCTTTTAACTGAATGCCAAGAGACAATGCGTTTTAGCTTTGAATCGAAATACCTGGCGCGTCGGAGCTAATCAGCTGCAAATACAAACTATTTACATCTTTTCAGAAAAATATTACACAGCCGTACCTTCAGATGAGTCCTGATTTGGTCTTCGTTTGTCTTAGACTCTTTGTGGAGGGTTTTAAAGATGCAATGACGGTGAAAGTGCCAGACTTAAATAAATTTTTAATCTCCCTCCAAACACTCGCCATCGGTTTGCCGCAGAAGACTGAGTGTTTACTTACAATTTTTTCCATGTAATTATACAAGCAAAGCCAATTGTTTTCAAACTTTGACGATGAAAAATCAAAACATGCCTTGCAGCCGGAAATTAAAGAGCCAGTGAATATCAAATTAAGGAGAGACAAACACATCGTTCCGGACCGCGCATGCACTACACGCGTGCAGCCAATGAAAAGCAGATCGCAAAGCCATATCCTCAGGCTCAGATCTTTTTTAGAAATACGCCCAAACATAACGAATTTAGCAAAAAAGGCTTCATATTTTAAACATCGAAAACAAGCTACTTTCTTTTTTATCGAGCGATCTTAATACCTTAGGACAGTGATCTGAAGTTATGTAACATTGCACGAGGGAGACCGTGTGAATATTTTGGTAAAAGAGCATATGCTTAAGGAGACGATACAAATACTCGTCACTTTGCATCGCCCTTTTAATAAACTGCAAGGAAATGAAACGTAGATAGGGTGTAAAAAAAAAAGCCGTATTATGAGTCAAACAACAGCAGGAACCGTTGAAGCTTCAAAGATGATACAGCGATATGGTTTACAAACACTGTGAAAACAAACATCTATGTTGCCAGTTCTCTTAATGCACCTCTTAACAGAAGTGCATTAAATCAAGGGATTTCATGTTTTGCCAAATACTAACGGGGCTCTCCGTCAGTTTGGTACATGTCTCTTGTAAAAGCAGTGCCTACCTGTCTCCTCTGATACTTCCATTGACATTTCTCTTTTTCTATGACCCACCCCACCCACGCTGTTACATTTACCACAGTCCGCTTATTTTCACAAATTCACCAATAAAAAGAACCAATTTTTTTGGAAAAACCTCCTCGAAATCATTATTCATTTGAGATTATGGTGAGAGCGTTTTCAATATCTACGAACAAAGCTTACTCGTCCCTGACAAATATGAAAGCATGAAACAAAAGAAGTAAACAAGGCTGTTTAAACTCTGCTGCAAACAAATATCTTCCCCATCAACTGAGTGGATAAAAGATGTGTCAGAGTGTTTTCATTCAGAATCTTTGGGGGCCGAACCGAAATACAATAGAGGTGTTTAATCTCTTTGTTTTCTAAAATCTCTCGTTTTTCTTTTTTCAGAGACATTTTCGAGTTCTATATTTAACACGATCAAAATTTATGATATTCGAAAATGTTCAGAAATAATCATTTAAAGAGAAAGAGCTAGGTAACGTGAATTTTAGCCCTCAGTTTCAGTGTGCCTCAATAAAGTTTTGATTATAGTAGCACCGACTATAATCTCGAGTCTGACGCAGAAGGAAATTTCCTTGAATCTCATTCATTGCCCATCCGTGCTGGAGGGAAAAAATCATTTGAATAAGTTAATTCGATCGTTTAATTTTGTAATTCTCTAAGTTACATCGAAAGTGTATTAATTTAAACTTTTGAAGCATTTTTCATCTTAAAAAAGAGTTTGAGTATTACCTTGAAATAATAACTGAAAAGCAAGCTAAATGAATTGGAATGGAACACCTGGAAAACAATTTAAGGTATAAGAGCTAACAATAGAGAAACCTGGAAGTCGAGTGCGACACTTTTAACTTAACCCTTAAGAAATAAAATGTTACTCCGTGTTACCCTGAAACCTGGTGATGAAGAAAAATGTTCAGACGCCCAAAGCGCCAGCTTGTCAAACGCAGATGTTCATCGACGTAAATCAAAATCAAAATGAGAAATAAAAGCCCTGAATATC
The DNA here is from genome assembly GCF_036669915.1 of Pocillopora verrucosa. Taxonomy (NCBI): domain Eukaryota; kingdom Metazoa; phylum Cnidaria; class Anthozoa; order Scleractinia; family Pocilloporidae; genus Pocillopora; species Pocillopora verrucosa. The sequence goes on from NC_089319.1 coordinate 7,447,953, forward strand.
ATTAGCGAATCAAAATGCTGCTAAAAACACAGAGTTACAAGCCTTCGTCAAGTTTTACCCATTCAAATCCTTTTATTTTTCTGGACTTTAATTTTCCTGCTAATCTATTCTTGGAAATTTTGATATGAGTACCAGTAAGGTTTTACATATATAGAAAACGAAGTGCAAAATATATCAGGACTGGACTTTGGACAGCCGGAACAACTTTTACAAATGAATTGATTAAAACTTCAGTATCAAATCCTATTTGTGCTCTGAACAGTCAGATGTAATAAACGCCATGTAGATTCTCATAATTACATTAAATCTGAATCGAACTGTTTCTCAGAACTGGCTGAGAAGTTATAGCATCCTGCAGTAAATTCGAGTCTTTTAGTCAACGCATACTTCTCTTTTTTTGCAATATCCAACAAACAGTTTTGAAAACTTCAATTTTTGTCTTTTCACATATTACCGATTATCCTATAAATTCAATAATTAGATCATCCACTCATTTCTAACGGGTTTAAGAATAATTCTGAACTGAAAAAGATTGTTTTGGGTGGGTGGCCAACGTGGAATGTATTTGTTTGTTTGTTTTTTTTTTCGTCTCCGACGAAGGCTTGGTTTCCAAACTGATACATAGGCAGGATTTGCTGAGAAATCATATTCTCAGCCGTCCCCAAGAATTGAGTCCTAAGTAATGCATCGATTGGATACGAAAAATGAAAAATCACAAAATGAATACACAGCTTTGGCTCTTTACAAGTGGACTGATAAACTTGTTGACCATCGCGAAATATTTTGAAATATTATTAACTGACCAACAGCCAACAACAACACATGTTCCTGGTGAAATTTCCCCCACGTTTTCAATTTACACCTTTAAATAACAGAACTAAAAAAATTGATCAGCCGCAAAAATAAGGCACACAATTAATAACAGCTACCACTTACTATGCGTTTTCCCACTGAATAATACTCTTACAAATCAGAAGGCAAGAAAAGAAAAAAATTGAGGAAATTCTGTCCAAAATTTCACAATGGATAGCTTGGTAAGCAAAATTTAACACACTTCGTCGATCAGGCTGCAACACAAAATATAACAAAAAGCAAACCAAATTAATCAACAAAAAAATTAAGGTTCGATTCCAAGAATATTTTGTTTATTCAATTCTACCAATTTAAGCTAATGTAGGTTTGACTTGAAGCTTTTATATTTCACACGATTAATCATGATAAATACCTGTCTATGTCTGTTTCGACAATGCCTTTTTTGACAAGATTCGATCTCGGCACGAAAGATGATTTTTTTTACAAGATTCCGAATAAGACGTTTCACTAATTTTCTCAAAGAAGTTCCGAACGAGCGAGGCAAATTGAAATTTATCGAAACCAGCGGACGAAATTCCTTACTTTTTTTCCCGTATGCGGGGTTTTTTTCACTAAAACGTTACATGTGAAATCATATTTTAAGGAGTGAAAGCCAGTTTAGGGTACGATGTCAATTTTCTTTACCTGACGGCCAAAAAAAAACATTTCTTCTATCAAACCGTCATAATGACATCGTCACTGAGCCAGCTTAGTAAAAGACGAAAGGCATGATTGCGTATTTGCAACGTAAATCTCCTCTCGATAGACACAATGAATATTCCAAAAATGCACGAGCCCTAAAGTTACCGTCAAGTTTGACATATTTCATTATTTTTATATCTCCTCTAAACTTCCTTAACAACGGTGTAGAAAAATTGCGTTGATGTTAGGGTTACAAGAAGCCTACCTCAAAGGAATTCAGATGGGCTTGATTTGGCATCTGAACATCTTCTACTTCAAGGGACAACAATTCACGGCCTAATGAGCCTGTTCACATGTCATTCAACCAATTACTTTTCTATTGAGAGAAATGAATTCAGTGAACTTAAGATATCCCCAAACGGTCGCGTTTAGAGTAATTTCCGTCATTTCTTTAGACGAAAAATTACGATCACAATTGCATCAGGAATTATTCACACAGCAAAAGAGAGCCAAAGGTTGGCTCGTTTTGAAAATATACTTTTGCTGATAGTGTAAACTCATTATGCTGAGAAAGACTGTTATCATCAGAGATTTTTCACATAAGAGCACGGATTTCTGATTATTTTGGAGAGACTGACTTCCTAGATACAGTTATTACAGAAGTTCGGTTGTCTTCATACCGAGAGATTGGAACTTTAAATGTGCAAGAACTCTTTTTTGTTTTTTTTGTCTTTCTCCATGGATATTATTTACCCTTTACACCCTGACATCGGTAGGCATGTTCTCCACACTGTTCTAAACATCCCCTACGGATAACTTGTTTAAAAGTCAAGAGCTCCTCTAGATGGCCATCATTTACTTTATTCATGACCTTCATGAGTGATTCAGCGATGATAACGTAATGCTGTATAGTTTCTTTTAAACGACTGGCACAAATGAATCCTTGGGATAGATCATTTGTTCCAGCAATTGGTTGGTTGTCAGAATCTTAGAAAGTCATTTGCAGAGAATTCCAAAAAAACTTTGCATGGAACAACTTTTGACATTCGAATGCTCTTTTTTCTCGAGGCATGTCTAATATTAGACGAGTACTTTCCTGGCAAGGTGTTCTTAAAGTTGCAATGTTTAGTATTTTAATAAATCGATGCGGATGTGACTTGAAAAGTTCTATCAAAGTACACTATTTGCTACGATGTATACTTAGGCATGTCTGTCACTTACTCCAATGCCCCAATGTGTTGCACTTGAAAACAATTTAATTCCTACTCGTGTCTCTCGGTAAAAGATAAATGAGCAACAAAGAAATGTACCTAACTATCGCCTAGCCTGCGGTATGTTCTTCGTATGTTCATCAAAAAATTACATAACATTGAGTCCAAACAATAAACAGAGAGTGTGTTTTCGGAAACTCAGTTGCATGCTTACAGGAAAATCGATCACTTTGCGACACAAAACAACGAAAAGGAAGTAAAAAAAATTTATTTTGACAGGCTGTATTGATCAAAGACGCACTAATAATTTAAGGTCCATGAGGTTCTGGCACTTTCTGTCATTTTCCACAAAAACAAAATGTAGCAAAAATAAAAGGTCCTTCCGGAAAGAATACAGACAGGAGTGGAACAAAACAGCTACGTTGAAAGGATATTAAAACTACCTTTGTGTTTCTAAGTAAACAGTACTTGAGAAACATCAAACCTGTCATCACAGAGGTCATTTATGCCATAATGACTCCTCCCCTGAAAGATAGTAACCTCTACATCACGTTGCGCTGAAATACCTACTTCGACATTACAAATTTGTGGTCTTTCTTCACAAAGAATAACTTAGAATGTTCTCTTTTCGAAACTCGCTGACGCACAAGCACGTGTTTTCAACTTATGGAAAATTAAAAACTTATGGAAAGACTACGCCGTTTCTGAAGTCTCTTAATTTCAGTAAAAGATACTCGCGATACAAACTAGCGCCAGTCTGACAAATAAACAAATTCATCCAACGCAATTAGAAAAATAACAAAGAAATAGGCTCAAAATGTTGTACATCATTTAATGCATAAAAACTTCCTTTCGTTCCAAGAAGGACTGTATTCAGCAAATATGGCACTAAACCGCTGCAAAAAAAATGTTAAATGTTCTATGTTTTTAGACACAAGTTAATTCTAATTGCTCATCTCTGCGAAGATGTATTATTGCTCACTTTCGTTCGATTTGGAAATTTCTGTGCGCATGCCTTATATTCCTACGTTGCACAATTCATCGAACAAACGTTAGTATAAAAAAACTTGTCACTTACGTGTTCTGGATTAGTGTTAGATATTTGACATGAACACCCACACGGCTTAGCCCCCTCAAATTTGACAAGAGCTGATTAAAACTCAACCCAAATCCTCGGTGAATTCGACTCTGCGAAGCAGGTGAAGTGAGCGGATGTCGAAGATGAGGGAGGTTGAATCCACACTACTTAATCACTTAGTCGAGCTGTCAGGATCCTACTGATTTCAATAGCCACACAAAAAGAGTTTCAAGTGATTCTATATCTTACGTGAAGCGTGCAGCTTTGAAAAGGCCAATGTCGGGAAGAATCTACTGTCAAGAAAGACAGTAATGGATTCATACGGTGTTTCTTAAGACAGTATTCAAATTACTTGAAAGTTCTTATTTTGATGGATTTTCACCCTAGGGTACGAGAATTTGCAAGCTATCAACTTCAACTTTGCAGGGCGGGCGCAAACGAACTCAAGATTTATTATAGGCTGCCAGTGACTGAAGATATTTAAAGCGAAGGGGAAAGATGCGTTGTGTTATTGAAATTCTCAGTAAGTATCCTCTACTGTCAGTTAGTCTCCTTTTAATATTTCAAAGCTAAATAAATTGCCCTTGTTTTTAATGACACCGTTTAGATGTAAAAAAACAAGAAGACACGTTCGAGACAGAAGCCTCAATTTTAACGCAGTTTTCACACAATTAAACCGATATCGGCCGGAAGGTAACAAAAATATACGCTTTACGCTGAATCACGTCGACGCAAAGATTCTAACGAATAATTTACATTTTGATCGGAGTTACCTTTATTAGTGAGCTCAAAATTACAAAGTTTAGAATGTTTCCGTAAATATGGCAGCATGAGTGAAAGCAAGAAAGAAGAAATTACCAATTCTCAAGACTAATGAATTTATCAACGCAAATGTACAGTTTTGATAGTTGTGATGCACCGTTTGAAGTACGGCCCGCATTTTTGTTGATGTGATATTCGAAACATAACATGAAGCGCTCTTCGGTATAGTTAAGCATCTATCAACATTTTTCTTTCTTTTCACCTGGTGATCTATTGAGTCATTTTTGCGCCGCGGAAAACCGCATTTTCATTAAGGGAGAAAAAAAAACCAAACATTCTCTTGACTCGATAAAATAGACAAAACACACAAGTGGCAATGATAAACTAAGAAGGAACAAGAGTGGAAAAGTGTGATACAGATTACGAATAGCGAACTTAAAAAATTGGCCAAATTTTTTAACATACGCAAACCAGTACGTTTCCTCTTTAAACTGAAATATAACATATTTCATTGAAAACAAAACCTCTTCGGGAAAATAACACCTGTGGGTGTGGATCTGTACACGAGGTCTATACAACTCGATCACGTGAATACAAAAAAAAAACAGTTGCGTTGACAATGTGGAAATTGTCGAGCCGCTAACATCTCTGTTATCAAGGTGCATAACAAAAGCACATTTGCATTCACAAGTCGTTAGGAATTACAGTTGATGAGAATTATAGTTAAAACCTAACAAGGAAAAAAGATTCAAATGTATTTAACAGATTAACCATGTGTAAAGATTTGTACAAAAGGGCTGGACCGTGATAGCCATAAAATAGACACTGAATTAGCGATCTTTCAGCTATGGAGTATTTTTTCTACAACTTTGTATTTGGGCGTTTTTATTTAATCTTGATTAAATTATAGAATAAATTATCATGGCGCCAGTATTCTGCTTGCTTCGGAGGGCAAACTAAATTGACTTTCGGGTTTCTATCTGCAAATACGGATTTGAATCCTTTTCAATTAATTGCTCATCACTCGCAAATTTGTCTGTAAATTTGCGCGCTCAGGGTTTCCAACACAATGGCAATGTCTTGAAGTTGGTGATCTTTCAAAGAGTAAGATTGAAAATTTTTTTTTCATTTGATCGGTAAGACTCAAACAAAGCCGTTTACAATTTACACAAAACGGCGATAGAACAAAATACATCTTAAAGATAATTATTTCTATCTTACCCTTAGTCTTCACTCGCTCTCCTTCCTTTGCAACCCGTATACGTGGCTGTCTTGCACTTCCAAGGGAATCCTAAATGTCAAAAATGTATCCATCGTTACAGACTTTTTAAAAAGACATTCTTCCAAGTCTGACCTACAAAATTTTTCTTTAAATTTCCCTGATGCCTTCATTACGCTGTTTCGAGCGCAGTGAAGACAGAGGTAAAATGGCGAAAAAGGTAAGGAGTGTAACTAAACAGAGTATAACAGAAGAGCCCAGCCGAAAACGACTATAACTGACCAAATTATCGTGGGAAACTGAATTCCAGACACTCTTAGTTAGAAGATAACACTTCTGGATTTACATAAAGTACTAACTAAAGCATATAGCTGAAGTCAAAAAATAAATTAATTTGCGGTTATTGTCGCACACTTCATGCATGAAATATTTTTCTGTTAGATAAGCGACACGAGTTTCATGCATATGAAAAGAGAAGATCGAAAGAAATTATGAACAAAGGCGTTGCCTATTATCCATTTTGGTTAAAAAAAATCAAACATGTCTCGATAAAATAATGAGAGAGCCACCACTATATATTGAATATTTAATGTAGTATGTTACCTGAGGCGATTCGCACCAAAACTTTAATTCGCTGATTCATTTTGCTACGCATTTATCTGTTACTTGAAAGTCATGTTTAATGGAAAACTGAAAATCTCCATCAAGTTAGATAACCATCTTTTAAAATGAAGAATTTATGCTGATTAATTGAATGTAGCCACAAAGTCTCCCATTCATGACTTTTAGGAAGCGGCGTTGAAGAGGTAAACAGGAAATTGTAACACTGAACGACATGAAACCTCTTCTCACACAATTTAAGAGCTCATGCTTCATGAATCTGACTCTAAATACTTGTTGATGACAAACGACGTTAGGCAACATGATTTGAATATGGAACAGCGATTTCATTCAAAAGAATATGGAAATACTCGAACAGACGGTTTGTAATGTTTGAATTAATTTAAATGCTTTCGCCTTCGGTTTGTCAGCTCATCGAGAAAAACGTTTCGCTTAAAATGTTGCGAGGCTTTCCTTTAAGTGGGGTCACTCTGTTATCTAACTCAATAGCTGCTAATGAAAATAATGTAGCATGTATGCTGACATTATCTTCTGATGGGCTAACCTGTTTTGAGCACCATGAAGAGCGTACAAGATCGATCAATAGGGAAGGCTTCCTCAAATAAAAGAAATAGATCCATTCATTCGTCTTCCCGCGAAATTTCACTTATGAGAAATATCCCAGTGGTGTTAAATGCTGTTCCAAGCAAGCGCTAAGAAAGCCCCTTTTTTCTGAAATCTAGAAAATTTGGTCATCGCGAGTTCCGTAATACCTAAGGTTTTTCCTATTTGTAGTCTATGGAGACCAAATCACCAAAGTAGTCTTCTTACTATTCGTCTCTCTCTACAAAAAACGTTCCATGTCTATTTATCACAATATCCAAAACGTAGAGACCGAATCAATTTTTTTTTCGGTGCTTTACATGTCTATGGCCTTGGCAGACCTTTGTGAGAAGTTCTGGTAAAATTGTGAGTGTGCATTCGCTCTCCTGTGTGTAAGCCTATATAAACTCATTTCTATGTGCTCCCTACACGGATTAGACAAAAACAAAGGTTCCTGAATCAAATTATTAAAAGCCAGTTTGCTGTCTTTTGTATTTTTAACTCAAAGGAATAACGGTTCCACTTCCTGTGCGCATGTCGCTTGGGCGACAACAATTCACAAATCCACGAATACTTCATACCTAACGTTAAGCTGTCGCTCAGCTTGGAGGATTGTGCCGTTTGAAGATAATCAACTCGAAGAATGAGAAGATAAAGTGAAGATCAAAGTATAATAGGATGGGACAGAGGGCGATAATTCATAGCGTTGGCGAATCGTTTAAGCTAGATACTTCTAGCGAGTTGTACATTCACGTTCAGTAGGAACAGAGTGTTTTTCTAGCCCACCTACTGACGCAGGCTATCGTACAAACTTATCACCATATTTCATCCTGGTTTTACAGCGCAACAAGAATCACTTTCACCTTTGTGAATACTGAATCAAGTGGTGGGCGTAAGCAAACAATAATCTTTCTCTCTTTTTGTTTGTCAAATCGTTATTAAAACAACTCCTATAAAAGAAGCGGTAAGGTTGGGGTAAATTGAGTAAATTGTCTTGTTTCATAAAAAGGAAAAGAGTAGGCGTTAAAGAAAAAGATTTGCATGATTTGTAGCGGTATAGCTAAGGTGATTGTACCTTGTCATTGCACGAAGCACTTCTTTATTACCCTAAAGAGCTATGGATGTTTTTCTGTTCTTTCCTTTCATTTGTTTGATTGTTTGTTTTTTGTTGTTGTTGTTCTTGTTGTTTTTCATTTCAAATTCTTACTTTTCGTCTAATTTTACCTTTCCATCAGATATTTATCTTCATTTCATATTTTTTTTTCGTATTTGGTTCATTTCTTTCCAGGCACAAGCGTCCGGTTTTGGACGAAACCGTTTGACCTCTGACAGTAAGGTCTGTCAGTCTTAGACATTAGCATCCATTGTTATACCCTAATGTCCGATTCTAGCCATAGCTTTCGATTTTAGACCCTACCGTTCGTTGTTGAGGTTCTCGATAGTTTACGGTTGATTTTTTGCGATTTTGACGATTGGTGGTAACACTTTTAGGCCTTTGACGATTTACTCTTACTAAGAAGATATTACTCAGGTTAAACCAATTTCAAGTTTTTCTTTAAGACGAGTAAATTATATTCACACCAATTCGGTCTTTTTCTGCTAAGGGCTTCTATCAAAGATTGATTATCAGTATCAAGCAACACCTTGGTTCCCAATATTAGAAGTTCAAAAAACATTACCAGTATGGAAGGAAGCACGATATGGGTCAATCATCATACCAGTAGGGCTTAGATTATCGAAGAGTCTCTGTGGTTCCGTCGTAAAGTAGCAAAGCGCGAATTCGAGGTTCGATATCCTCATGGAGATGCAGAATTTCTTCTTTGTCAAACGCTTGTAAACAGACGAAAAGAAAGACGTATTTCCTCAACATTAGCAGAGCTTTGCGGATCTGACTCTTCTAGTCTTGAGCATTCAGAGTGCGAACGAAATTAGACTCACAAGGGATTTACCGCGGTGAACACAAGTGCTCGTTTCGCAATTCTTTGCTTAAAAATTAAATAAATATGGGAATGAAAACGGTAATAGAAAGCCTATGATCAATCTATAAAGCAATAAAAATGATCCAATGACATATTTCAAGAAGTAAAGATTTCAGAACACCTCTCACCGTTTTGTTCTTTCTCTCTAGCTCCGGTCAACAGTTATGGTAGATCCAAGTCGAGTTATTGTCAGGAAGCTATGCTGTAATTTTCTGTTTTCCCATTTGGTACTCTCGCCAGCTGGTACAACGTTCTGTCGCACTTTTTTAATTAAACTGTCGCACTTTGTTACACCTGTCGCACATGGTAATAAAAAGGCATCGCACTCTGTCTTAACAGACCATCGCACTTTGTAAGAAAATCAGCTTTCGCGCTATGTTATCATCATTATCATACTCGTCACATCATTATCATTATCACCATTACTTTCATTACATCATCAATATCATCATCCTCATTATCATTTTCACTTTCATTATCTTTGTTATTATTATTATTATTATTATTATTATTATTACCATCAAAATCATCATTATTGTTATTATCAGTATTATCAGAATGGATGATGGTTCTTACTGGGTCCTCCTGTCTTGCGAACAGCTAACCACTGAAGTTTACAACAAATTGCCACAATTTATTTTATTATAAAGTGCAATGGTCTATTAGTACATTGGGCGTTTTTTCATTACAAGGTACGAAAGGCGTTATTACAAAGTGCAACAACTGTTATTACAAAGTGCAACTGATCCTAACATTGAGACGTGTCGATCAACACGAAAAGTCGAATGGGCTCCCGATTTACGGTAATTCATTGCTGCACATGCGTATCATCTCCACATTTGCGCTTATGAAATCAGACACAAATCTCATGCAATTGGGTTGACGTATTCTCCAGTGATTTAAGGAACTACTTCAGTGTTTTTCTATCATAGACAATGCAGCCAGCACTCTGAATTAAGCTACAAAAAAATGAAAGTCTTTTTTGGACGAAAATATTTATTCTAAACCTCGTCGTTTAACCGTCAATGCTGTTACTAACTAGAAAACAAAGTCAACAGTCTGACATGTACATTAACATTCTAAAACAGTGTGCATATTTATGGGTTTAAACTAGACAAATACAGCATTATTTGTGCAGTAGAAAACAGTTATAGCACACGAAATATCGTATCAAATAATACTCGCTTATTTCTAAACTTCACTTAACACAAACTGTGTTCTGATGGCATGCGGCACTATTATGATTCAGTGTGAACAGATTATCGGGGTCGGCTAGTTTGAAAAATATGAACATTTTTTTGATGATCGTAGAATTAAAAAAACACATTAGACAACTGAGCTAAGGCCGCCAAAACACAATGAAAAAACTAATAAACTGGACTCTACGGATAGAATATGACATGTTAAAATTTCAAATCAGGTTTTCTATTTTCAAGATTTCGCTCGATTTGCGCGATGTGATCGGCAATATTAACATGATAGCACATGAAGATATTAGTTAAATTCGAGAACGGTTAGAGTTTACAGATATACAAGCAGACAAATCGAACAATATGGAACCACTCAATTAAAATAATTAACACAGAGAAAATGCGTTGTATTTCAAATAAGGCTTTCCTTTCATTGCAAAAGTTTTGCAGTATTCACGTCGGGTAAAAAACTAACCACGTTATTTTCGAAATAAAAGTAATCTTACCTCCCAATTGAACGCTGAAAAAGGATTTAGTTAACAATCACGGGTAGTGCTTGATCTTGACAAAGTTAAAAACAAGCTACACCAGAACGAAAAATTGTTTTCTTAACTTAATCAATATTAATGAATACTAATGACGTAGGCAGCCATGATCCCCAAAATAGTTTGCAATACATTTGAGGTTTTTTCTTTTTTTATTTCATCGTTGTTGTTTATTTCTTTGATTGTTCCATTGTGTCTACAGGTTGTGAATTTTAATGACATTTAAACCTTTTTCGGAATTTTTTCTTCGCAGTCCCAATCGAGGTCTCATTCATTCGGATATCTATGAAGTGTTGTTTTTTCAAAAGAGAACAGCTTTCACTCTAGCCTTTGGTCATCGCCAAACCACAATTGTGCAAGCTTTTGTTAAATGAGCATATACTTTTAAAATCCACTGAAATAGCCAGCTTTAGAGAGTTTAAAAAAATTTGTTGCTTCATCTAACTGATTTTGTACTATGTGTATCATCTTAAGCGAAAATAAAAAAAAAATGATTGCTTAAAATAGAAAATTAGGGAATGTAAATTGCTTATTTTGGTATTTTCTTCATTGGAAACTTGTGGTGGTCTTTCTCGATCGATATCATAAAGTAACAAAGACGGTTAAAGAAGGAACGATATTCAATTTATGGTCTTCTCCCGTTGCAAAATTAATGAAGAGTAACATCATGGGGTCAATTGAACGTGACTTGAATTTGGAATATTCAAACATTTACTTGGAGTTCATCCTGACAATGGACGACACTTTTTATCTGTTTACTAGCCTAATATACGCATTCGTGATATTAGGATAACACGAGAAAAGTGTGTAAATTAACCGCAAGCTTTTCGACTCCTCTCCCAACATCCCAGGTAGGTCATTACGCCGAGTAAAGCGGGAGAACGTGCGGTCTATTCCTTTTATGAAATAGTTATGGCTTTATCAATACATTACGGAATAAGCTTTTAGCCAACCAGAGGGTATTAGGAATATCAGTTCAATAAAGAGACTTACTACCTTGTGCATGCCATGCGCACGGATTTTTATTTTTTCTCTCAGAAGATTAAGTGGCATTTTGGAGAAATTTCACTGATGTCGAGATGCACGAATTTGATCTACCGTGCACAATTCATTGACAATTTGGAACTAAAATCTTTTTGAATATCTAAAATTGTTTTCGAATTTAGTCATGCCTTGTCATCACCTATATGCCAACATCTAACGTCCCTCCGGGTCTTTTGTTACAACGTAACGAAGAAATTTACCAAAGTTCTGTCTAAATTTTCTAGAAAACCTATTTACAAGAAAGCAAAATCGAGCATAATTTTTTCCGGAAAATCCTCAACCAAAGGTTAAAATCCATTAGAAAATTTCAAGTGTGGGCTATTTTCCGCAATGGAAAACTATTCAATGTTGTTTTTTATTGAAAACTGAACGCACTCCGACAGAGAGTAAATAAATATGACCCGTATATCTTGCTATGTTAATTAAGGTGTCACTCTCAGCAACAAATAAACACTGTTCATGCGTAAATTTCCTTTCTTTTTGGAGCAAATAACTGATATGACATCGATCGAAACTAGCTACGCCAATATCGCTCACTTTGAATCACCTGGTAGATAAACATTTGCTGGGACTAAATAAGTCATTTTATGAGGCTTACCTGAAAGGAGGAAACCAAAATCCTTAACTTGTGACAATCGTTGTGTCTAGTAATTAGATTTTTCAAAATTCGTATTTTGAAGAACTGAAAAATTCTAAAGCGAGATGGTTCTACTTAATTTACATTTCATTTTACTTATAACTGCCTTGTCGTCTGGTTTTACTTGGCGTGTGAATGCCTTGTGGTCTGTAATTAACAACATTTTCACATTTTTCCATATAAATTTCCCTAAGGGCACAAGAAATAAACTTCTATCCGCTCTGCCTTGTTTGTAATACGTGGCATTACCCTCTCTATAATATAATCATGAACGGAATATTTCGTACCACTTAAATATATTTGATTTGCTTAGATCTGTTTCATTTGAAATACCCATTTTCGTCATATCGATTTACTGCCTCCTAGCTAGTGGTTCCTCTGTCTAAAAAAAGCTTTTGCGCGGTGTTCATGGTATCGACCTGATTGGGAACAATTCCGAGAAGAAGTTGGCAACGAGATTGTGATTATGGAAACATTTGGGAAACCATGGTTAGTTTTCTTCCAGTTTTTCATCGGCCTCTTCTGAAAGGAGGAAAGCGTTTCATACAACTCGAGCCCCAATAATTACTGCTTTCTCGTCAATTAAGTGCGGCGAAAAACTGGGTAGGATCTCTTACCTTCTTCCTAAACGGTGACGCAGAAATTTGACGCTGTTGATTACACGATTTTTCTAGAAAAATGAATCCCCTAAACCTTGTAATTTTTTGTTTGTAACACTGGTGAATAAGTAAGAATGTTTACAGCTAACAGTAACGATGATGAGGACAACTTTGTTGTTCAATATTCATTTCTTCGCTCCATCTCTTGAAATGTTTTGAAAATCGATTCTCAGAACCCTTATGAATTTGAGAATTTTGCTGAGTACTTGCCAGTCAAACAACCTGAATCTTGAGTGCATTCACATCATAAAAAAGATATGGAACATGATTAGCATTTTATTTGAACGTCAGATGCACGAACCAGAACTGTCACATTGAGAAAGTTTTGGTGACCACATACACACAAAGAAAATGTTTCACGATAAAATCATATGTATGACTATGTTCCTCTGACGGAAAAAAAAGTGTTAACCAAAATACAGATTAGGAAGAAATTTTTTCCGAAATGATTTTCTTTATCCAACGAACATATTTTTAAGTTTTAATAATCTTTTATTTTTCCTCTCAAAAGCGTTCATTTGTTGACAATTTAGGGGGAATCTAAAATTTTCTCTTTAGCCTGGACACACACAATAATTAATTTCCTAAAATTCAGTTTCAGCTCACAATGTTTACTTAAAAAGGACAAGTAAAACAAACAAAGTAAACATGTTTTGTTTCGGGTAAACAAAGCAAGAGTAAACAAAATTGTCACAAGCACCTAAGCGCAGCTAACATACAAAGTGATGCATTCTAAATTTATGGAATTTTAATTAGACCGATGAACCTCCTCTTTCGTTTTCCGCGGACACGCGCGCTAATCCTATTCCCTTATTTCTTGGGATTACTATTATTCAACGTGCGGGGCCAAGGCTTAAAAATCAACACAGAGCTTATTTCATTTGGATTTGAAGGTTTTTTCTTTTTTAAGCCAGTTACGTATAGGTTCAAGGTTATTAAATTTTTAAAGTAAACCAAGCTTAAGAGTAAATTTAAAAAAAACTAAATATTCGAGAATTAACAAAATGACAAGAATTTTACTTCACCACGACATTCACCGAGTTCTTCCATAGTTTTCAACACTCTTTTAGGTCAAAATTGTACGATCTACCCACCGAAAAATTGGATCTTTTTTACTCATTTAACAAATGTAATATCCCACAAAACTTCAAAGTAAGAATTACTTTTACCACAATCCCAGACTCATCGACGTTAAACAATGACCTGGGCGGTTCAGGGACGATACTAATTTGTTTTGTTTTGTTTTTTCATGGAGGTAAGTTTGGCTCACTGCTCTACGATTTAGTTTTTTCTTTAATTGTTGTTTCCACTAAAGCTATTGAATCGGATGTTGTCATAATTCGTTGACCCAAGCAGTTTTTTTTATATTCCAGCTTCTTGCCAAAATGCAAATTAGCTAGCTGGCAAAATCACAAAGAACTCCGCTTCAAACACAGTTTTTTCCACTATTTTAATGAATTATTTGGCGTACCAGGCTCCGATTGTTAAAGATTGCTAATTCTGCTTCTTAGGTTAGATAGAGAACTTCGAGCGAAGCAAAATACGAACAATAATAGATCTATAATGTGGAGATTAGGTAGAGAGAAGAGGCAAAAGCTTTGTTATTTCGTATGCGTCTTCACGGTGAGATAGCTGGTGAAACTACGCCATGTTCCGTCCGGCTTGTGAACCTGACCATCTTTCCCATATGGAAAGAGGTGTGTATTCCAAGTACTGATCGTGCATTCATTTTTAAGTCCATTTAAAAATTTAACATAAAAGATATAGATATTCGACTTCTTATTTCATTTCAAACGACAGTTTTATTGCCATTTACGACAACTTAAGGCGTTATGTCTTCTTTGACTTAGTTCAGTCTTGGTCTAAGGTAAAAATCAGATGCTATACTTAACTGAACTTGGTCACAGATTGATCATACCCAAAAATTCAAGAGATTTCTTGGAGTCGATAAGTTACAATCTTCTCCACGTCTGACTAGGCCTATATCTTCTTGGTCTATCAAAGCTTCTTTAATGTAGTTCTGTTTAACCCTTTGACTCCCAAGATCTGATGGTCAATTCTCCCCTCTAGCTGCTACACATTTCCTTGTTAATTAGTTACGAGAAGTTGGTGTTCAATCAAGGTAATATCTTCTACCTGATGAGTTTGAATATTCTCATTACCTGTTTGCTGAATAATGTACGGATACTATAAGGAGAAGTTACATGTTTATCACTTCTGGGAGTTAAAAGGTTAAACAAATTATTACTGTTGACGTTCTTTCAGCTGATAGTAGTTTTACATGGCACAAAACGTGACTCGAACTCTCGCGATGTAGCCCTTCCACTCGCGACAGTACCTTTCCAAATTCTCATTACCTATTAGCCTGACAGTGTTAGAAAAGTAAGGAGATTTTATCGAATAATCACTCCTGGAGGTGAAGGTTAAAATAAGCTATTCGGGGAGATTTAGTTACGACTGGAGCTTGGATAATCCGTTGAATACTTACGAATGAACAAAATTCGCCTCAATGGCTTCAAAAAATAAACAAAAAACTCCAATTATACATATTCCTATTATTAACGGGACACCGTATAGTATGACGAGTAGATATGACTCCTTCACTACTCACTTATGGAAATGATTACTTAACTCTAATTGTCCTTTCATATATACTGGTTCGCCGCAGATATGGCTGCGCTATAAACAAGGTTCATAATGGAGTGCTATACAGTAACATTAACACCTCAGATATCGCTTATTTTAGACGCTATACATAAATGTTTACATGGTTACCACTCCTCCACATGATTTATACAACCGCAAAGCTTGGTGCGAGGTTCAAAAGAACACACTGTGTGAAATAATCTGGTACCTAAGATCAAAATATATACAGAGTTTCTATTTCATAGGCATCGTGATGTGGTAAGTAACGATTTCTTACAGCACAGATAATTTATTATTTTAACTATGCGTATGGAAATTCACAGACTAATTTTGTCTTCGTGAGCGAATGGGGCCTATAGTCTTTTTGGCACGAATATCGAGCTTTGTAGATCAACATCAAATGGAAATACATGATCCAAACGGACAACAAAGGCAGTAATACCATTACATTTGAGAAATTTCCGATGTTCAGAGGCTCCAACAAGTCCAAAATATCCTCTCCATTTCCGAGACATCTTTGGCACCTCTGACAAATCTCTCGGAATTCTTCTCGAGCAATACCAGAACATGTCGAAGATTTCCGAACAATCTCCCGAACCCTCTCTTGTCTTGGACCACGAACCATGACTAAATTGTAAAGCGTTCACAGAAATCGCTCCAAGTCGTGCAGTGGTCACACAGAAGTCTGATTAAGCAGCGCTGCCGATTCGTCGTCTGCCTTGTGCCAAGATTTTTTCACGGGGTTAGGAGAAGCCTTCATTGAACGTCGCAAAGATTCCGTTCTTTTAAGATTATTTAGAGAGCTGTTAGAGCCGAGATGATGGCCAGGAGCGTTGAGATAGTTCATGAGGGGTTGGCCGTTCGGGTGAAGAAGTTTATTTACTTTGTTGCTGGTGCGTTTGACGGCACTTATCAACCAATATGTTTTGCAAGTGCCCTTGCCCTGAAAGACAACAAAGGAACAACAAAGGAAAAAAAAATTTATCAGGGTAAGCACATTCCAACACATATCAGCAAGGCAGCACAGTATGGTAACATGGAATTCAGACACAGAGGCAAGAGCACTCGCCTCTCACGGCTGTCGCCTGCGTTCGCACGCGATCACTCGTGGGTTATAGCAGGTACATTATCGTTTGTCCAACTTGGAAAAAGTAACCTGAAATTTCCAAGTTCGTCAAATGCAATCCTTGTTAATCCTCGCAATCCTGGAGTTTTTCTCGTTTCTTGTTTCGCTCTTTACATTTGGGAGTTTATTTCTCCAGCGACATATTGTTAGAAGCCTTTTTCCTAATTTAAGTAGTTTATCTGAGAATGTTAAACTTATTAAAAACAACATGATGTACACTTCTTTAACAGAGGATTCTCGTATCCTCCGAGTTTTCTCCTCCACCCCCACCCCTCCCCCCCCCAATGAATGTGGTTGCAATTCACAAAAAGAGTTTCGTTCGCTGATCAATGTTCACCTAAGTAAACAAATAATAGTGACAAGTTTACGTCTCGCTTTCTTACTTTTAAAAACACTTCTCCTCTTTCTTGAACTTCAAAGCCACCTAGATCGTCGAGTATACCCTTGGTGGCTTCACTGATGTGAATACGAAGAGCTGTAATATGGAAATCAGCAATCATTTTTAGATTCGTGAGTGTCACATTTCAGAATCCGAACATTAAGTCTAGAAAAACTGACAAAGATGGGCTCAAGTAGCTAATCTGGAGTTTATAAACTTGACTGGAATCACAATAGATTTAACTAGAATCAAGAAAATAATCATAAACAGAAATTTTTTTCATTGTAAGTAACAGTTTTCCCTGACTTTAGGAACGTCAGAGGAAATTGAGACTCTGGATAATCGACAAGCAGCAGTCAGTACTAGACAATACAGTCAGTACGACAACTGAAGTTCTCGTCAATTCTCCCCAACTTACGAGAAATCCTTCCCCAGAATATGTTCAAATGTTGTCGCCATATGATATTGAGAGGAGAAAGAGGCACAGACATTCACCATAAAATATTGAGAAAAACAACAGTCATTTTTGTCTGTTAAATTGTGTCTTGAGAATTATAGAAAATACTAAAGAAACTGACCTTCTCCATTAGATTCCATTCTAGACGCAGTGTTTACTGTGTCACCAAACAAACAGTAACGGGGCATAGTGTTACCGACCACGCCCGCAACAACTGGACCTGCGAGAAAAGGCAACGAGGATAACTAGTGACACATGGGGTAGAAGTTACCATTGACTCATACTCACTCCAACTCACATGTCAACTATACAGCCTTTGACCTCTTAGAATGACAAGCGTCTAATTTCTCCTTACCATATCACCCCTGAATCACAAACTAAAGTCACGAGAATAGTGCAAATGATCACCAACTAAAGAGGTTCTTGATCGTTAAACAAATTCTCCTTTTCGGCACCTTAGGAAATTATAGAGAATAGTATGGAGAACTTGCATAATGATGTTAGGATGTAAAGGGTTAACAGCCAAAGGTCGTACTGCATGGTCGTTGGATGAAGATATCATGTTTTTGAAACGGGAGAAATTCTGTGATAAAAATTAACACTGATTTAAGGTTTAATTAAACTTTCCCTTTGCCCTCTGAATGGTCTACATTGTCCGGTACGACTTGTTCAGTAATGGAACACAATCATATTACGATTTACCGCTATGAAGTCCAACCCTGAGCTTAAGCTGATGATCCGGTTGGTGTCGAACTTTGAAATCCGTTTGCACAGCCTCCACGAGATGTAGTGCCATCCGGGATATCTCACCAGCATGCTCATGGCCATTTCTGATAGGCAGGCCTGATACAACCATGTAGGCGTCACCAATTGTCTCCACCTGAATACAAGAAACGGGTTTTAAACTAACTTGCAAGAGCAACCTGGAGAAAAAAACTTCTACATTTCAAACATCTCATATGCACTTACTTTATACACGTCATACTCCTGAATGATGTTATCAAACAGCGTGTATAGATCATTGAGCAAAGTCACAACCTGTATAAAAGAAAATGCCGTTTAACTTACATCAGCAAGAATACACTGGCTTAGCCTAGCCACGCACTCTATGCACCGAAAAAAACAATGAACGCTTGACTTATTCAACGCCGTATTTTAAGGAACACGAGAGGATTTTATTAAGCTTTGTACCTGCAAGAGATCTTAAAGAATACTACAAGAGCTACAGTGAGAGATGAATTAAAGACTTAGAAATCTCACTGGAAGTTGTGATAAATGTTAGTTTCCGAGCAACTGCGCAGCTAACCAAACAACAGTCAACCTATACCGAACTAGGGTTAATGTTGGGGTTAAGGAGAGGTAGATGTATAATTTCTCGGATACTGACGCTGACCTGGAAGATACGGTAATGCTGGTTTGAGAGGGGAAAGAGTGAGGGGGACGGCTTATTACCGGTTGTCCCCGGAGGCACAAGAGCAACTAATGAACAACGCACCTGCATCGGTGTACTCCCAGAGGAGAGGCTGGTGAATCCTACGATATCACTGAAGTAGATTGACACTTCATGGAAACTCTCTGCTTCTACCTCTTGGCCCTTTTTGAGTTGCTCAGCCACAGGTCTGCAATGGGACCAAAAAAGGAATTACTGCGAAGCCAAGTAGTGTCCAACTCGACGCAGAAAATGAAAACCGTCATAACAAATTCAGCTTAAACCAGCTACACTCACCCTGAGAAATCTCTGACAAAGACGTTTATCTTAGTATGGAGTGATCCATCCATTTCTTCAACCTCTAAAATTTGCTGACTGTCTTTGAGGACGTTTACCTTCCTATGAATAGGTCTGTCGATCTCCGTAACTTCTTTAAAACTGGCTGACTGTCTTTGTTTCTGATATTTTCTTGGAGTTGACTTTCTAACTTCCTGACATAATCTTGTGCGTCAGCACGAGTGTAAATCCGGTTCTGACAGATTCATGGTCATTAGCTATTTTCCGTCCGTTGCCTTTCTCGAGTTCCAGGGGCGAAATTCCGTGAGTCTTACCTAAGTCTTAGATCGCGCAATCAAGCCGAATGTACATGCGTTCGTTGAGTTTTGAAATCGAGCCTCGGTACCATGTCCACCTTGTCGTTTACAGTCCTCTTCGGACGGTTAAACTGTCTATCTAATTCCACCTCTTATCCCACCAACTTTAAACATCTTGTTCGTTTGCGTTTTGCGTCAATTTTTTCTTATAGAAGCAAACGCGAAACCTAAACTTCAAGATAAAAAACCCCTCTAAAGGTTTCCATGGTTCGGAGATATTGCGTTTTAACTAGCACAGCAATGATTATGGATTAAAATCGTACTTATGTGGAACAAACTCTTTCCTGGATTTGTTGGGACAACTTCTGACAAACTTAACCTTAAAACTACGAATATGTCAGTCCTGTTCAACCCGCCCACAAATCCTTCATAACATCATACCTACGTCATCGTCTGTTTCCGCTACTGGACGAGCATCAGTACTTGTGTACCTTCAGTTCTTCAACATGTAATAAAGCTAGACGAGAATGTGTCTCTAGCTACATGACTAAGTTACTCAAGTTACTAATAGCTGAAATATTACATCCAAGAAATCTCTAAAAGAGCGCACCACTCGTCCGCTGTTACCAAATGTTGACGCACCTTGGTAGCATTCTTTCCAGAAGTGCATCCGTCTTCTTTTTCTCCTCAATCAGCTGACCGGTTCTTTCCATTACAAGCTCCTCCAAGTTATCAGCGTACTTTTCCATCATGTAAACAATGTTATCGAAGATATTCGTCTTCCTATTAAGGGAACATCAAAGGCACGTATCGTTTGATTACCATGATCTAAGCTTTGCTTTCCCCTCTAAGCTTCTTGCGATCTGTTCGGGGGGTGAAGGATTTCTTTGGGGGGGAGGGAGAAATCACATGATTTTCAGGGGGAACGGAGTAGGGATCAGTCGTCGCCAACAGGGCATAAAAGGGAGTGGGGAGGGAAATTTTCACTACATTACAAAATTTTAACCTTTCCTTCAGTTTCATAAATTCAATAATCCTCTCCTCCTCTAATCGTTCAGCTCTGAATATATTCAAAAACCTCTCCTCAAAATTGGCTATTGTGACGAAGACCATAAAACCAATTAAACGAAATTCGCATGGAATAAAAATTGCAGCGAGGAAAAACAGTTGACCAGCTAAATACTGACTCTAATCCTCCCTTTCGTCCTTCACAAGTGAAGGCTGGTTAAGGCAAATATAGATGCTGGAAATCTGGTCAACTTACATGCCGTTGTTGACCAGAACTTTGTGCATGATCTTTTTAATCTCGTGAAAGTCTGGTCTCTCTTCCGAGTTGTCATTCCAACATTGCTTCATCAGTTCCCGTAGCTCCTCCACACCAGTTATCAGTGTTGTAACTGTCGGACGGAAGGGTGGGAACTCACCATCCTTTACTCTACGGATAATGTCTACGGCAACAAAGAACGCAAATTACGAAAATTTAACCATGATTTCAAAGGAATAACTACCAGCAAAATGAACCAAAGAGTTTTTAACAAGCAGTTAAAACAAAGTGATCAAATGAACGATGCTTTTTATCATCGTTGATCAACAGTGCGCCAACTAACCTTTTGGTTCCATGAAATTTGCACTGTAAGGACCTTCCCTTGTGTGGAACTCTTGTAAAATTATAGCAAAGCTATAGACATCGCCTTTTTGAGTTCCCCTCAAAGAACGATTTGGAATTCGTAACAGTTCCGGAGCTACCCAAAGTAAGTCTACAAAGAAGAATGCAAAGGACCTTCAATGTCAATTCATTTCTATCTTTTTGTTGGAAATCAGTAGGAAACAATAAGTAGACATGAAGTAGCATGACATAATTTCACGTGACAAAAGTATCGTCACAAATCGCGCACGAGGTGTCGTGACAAAACATGAGGTGTGGTCTTACGACCTGAGGTTTCGCGACAGGAAGCAAGGATGTACTTGAAATGATGAGACAAGCTAGCCACGGCTCCATAAAGCTTAACACTGCATGCTATCGCTCATAAGATCTATTTTCCGGAGGGAAAAATACATTTTGCAAATGGACGAGCAGTATTCTCTCCACCAGGTCGATTGCCTATTTCACACTTTCCACAGCTTTTTCTCCCGCAGTTTTCTCGTTTTAGTCCTCTCCCAAATATTTGACCCTCATCACAAGGTGAGGGATTTTCAATTCACTTCCACATTGAATTCTCATGGGAGGTCAAGGCGTAAAATAAGGGGAGGAGGTCCTGACGTGGAAGCACCCTGTTTTTCAGGTTTGTTTGTCTGTTTTCCGCAAAAGACCTTATTCATAAGAATAAACTTGACAATCCCAAATATGCTGGTAAAACACTAGCGTACGACACTGGCTACTAGAAAATACTTTCAACACCCTGAGAATCCTCTCACCTCGATAATAGGCGTAGTCTTCTCTGTTCTTTTTCAATTTGTTTCTAAAAGAGGGGAGACCATAGTCGGTGATCTTCAACACCCAGCGGCTGTCCACCAAACAATTAGAAGACTTGAGATTACCGTGAGATTTTACATCTGTACTGTGCATGTATGCCATACCCTATAAGGAAATGATCGTGGATTTAGAATTTGCGCAAAAAAAATTGTCTCCCTCGACTTCATCGAATTTTAGCTAACGTAGTTAACCCTTTACTCCCTAACATCAGCGTGCATATTCTCCATACTACTCGCTAGACAATTCCTAGGGTTCTGACAAGGAGAATTTGTTCAACGATCAAGAGCTTCTTTAGTTGGTGATCATCTCCTTTATTCTCATGACATAAATGTTCGATTCAAGGGTGACGTTGTGAGGAGAAATTAGATGTTAGTCACTCTTACGGGTTAAAAGGTTATGACCTTATGGCACAACAACGGTCTTACAAGTATCCTTTAAAGATGACATTTAGCTACCTTCACTATGTCCGCTACAAGGGAAGCTATAAACATGTGATCCAGCTTGACGTCTTCATTTTCTAAAATATCCTATGAGACATAAATCATACTTAAATACCAGGGAACAAACAAAGAAAATATTATTTGTTTTGTAACAAGCTGGGGACAGGGGAAGAAGTCTGAATGCGCCACGAGAAGTAGAACCTCGCACCTTCGGATTTCACCTTCCAATGCCCTACCACTGAATTACAAAGACTTTCACGCGAGCGAGTCCATAGCTACAATCAGCGTCAAAATTAGGTAATTTAGTGTTAACAACTGAGTTGAAAACGTAAATTGGCCACCGTAGAGAGTTTAAAGACTGAAGTTTCGAGCGTTAGCCCTTCGTCGGAGCGATAGCCCTTCGTCAATCGCTCTGACGAAGGGCTAACGCTCGAAACGTCAGCCTTTAAACTCTTTACGGTGGCCAATTTACGTTTTCAACTCAGTTGTTAACACTAAATTACCTGTTTTACTCTCCCACCGACGCAGCACCACAGTTTCTTAAGAAACTTATCCCTTTATTCAGCGTCAAAATTAGTTGACACATCATGTCTGGAGAGTCTTATTTATGCGTAGAATAACACTACTCCTTCTATCAAACTCAATGTCCAACATTTATTTATTTTGAGTTAAATAAATAACTTTTGTAAGTTTTTCGGTTTATTTCTTACCTGTAGACTTCCTCTAGAACAATATTGCATTACAATACAAATTTCAGGCTCCACACAAGCACCGATGAATTGATTCAAATTATCATGTCTAATATCCCTCATCTATAGAAAAAATCCAAACAAACAGAACGATGATTAGTGGTAAGCTGCAAGATGTTTACATCATGGGAATTCTCATAATACCTTAGAGTAAGAGAGCTGCTTTCCACGCAGAATTGGAACGCTCTAAATCTTTCTCGGCAAGAGTAACAAAGTTAAGTAATTGCTTAGATATGTATAGAGATTCTCGCGCTCTGATTGGTCGAGGATTCCGTCATATCTTGCTATTATCACCTCGTACAAGGTGATTATAGCAGAGGCACTAAATTTCAGAAATGATTGCGTCGTGTTTCGTCAATTCTACCGAGGAAATGATAAACGAGACAATACATATTACAATCTGTTCTTTAGTATATCTGTGTCATCCAAACGAAATACCTGTTTTAGCTCCAAAAGAACTTTCCTCGTCAGATCTAAATGACCTTTAGGAAGTTTAGCCACTGTAACCATATTGCCCTGCAAGTTAGAAAAGTTTCTTGATTAATCAAAACTAACACAAAATTCTCGAACGCGATGGGTTATCACCAATCGATATGAGCACTAATAGGACTGTACGCGTCATGCTTGTAATTAGACAAGCGATGTTGTCTCGCATTTCGCCGAGCTAACTGTTATTTTATTTTTTATTAAAACGTGTAACCGATGTCTAGTTTCTTTCTCAAATTTTATCAAGGTTTTAATTATTTGGTAGTTATAACAGGACTTCATGTCGGTCCTATTACCACTATAAATCGATCAATTTACGTTAATTCGGTAAAGATATTTTCGATTAAGTGTAGAGAGGAATCCGGGAAAGCTTTGGTTTTTCTTGACTTGACTCTTAGTTTCTGTTACGTCCCAAATGGTTCACATTACCTTGTAGCTTCCTACAGTTGTGATTTTTCCATCGCTGCTTTCTTCCGTTATCAGGGGCATGGCTTCTTCATTTGTGTCTCTCTGTTACAAAAAAGAAAAAATATCAGTCTGAGTCTGCCCTTCAACCAGAAATTGCTTTTCAGAAGGTTTGAAGGCCTGTAGGTGCATTAATATCCGACATGATCAGCGTTTCTTGTGGGTCAAAAAAACATACCATGGCACTTGCTAACGAGGTATTTGATGCTCTTCGCTCAAAGCCCAGTTGATTATAGTCAATCTTCCATAATCTACTTTTCAGTTCTCTTTCCAACCTGTACTGTCTGGAAAACAAGAAAACAAAACGGAGTAAAGAAAAAAGGTCTCCTTTATGGTCATGCATAACTGATAATGAGTACATAGAGGAAAACCATGACAAAGTTCTCCACGAACAAGCCAAAATTTTGAAAACATCCGTAAAATTGGTTAACTCACACATTCAAGAGCAAACTCTATCAAGATAAAGTTTAATCTACCATCTTTTATTTTGCACAGAAAGCTTTACCACGCGTATACTTTTATAGTTTCTAATCTTCTTTCAACTCCTTAACCCTTTAATCCGAAGATCTGATTGTTAATTCTCCCCTCTAGCTACGACACATTTCCTTGTAAATTAGTTACAAGAATTTGGTGTTAGATCAAGATAAAAACTTCTACCTGATTATTGATTCTCATTACCTGTTTGGTGGACGATGTATCGATATTATAGGGAGAACTTAATCACTTCTGGGAGTTAAAGGGTTAATTTCACTGAACCTTTTTATATATTTTCACACATGATTTTGACAACAGCCACACAAGGCGCAAACATTGTCACTTACCTGACTAAATTTATCACAAGTAGAATGGCAAGGAAACCCAGACCACATGAAACTCCAGCAATGATTTCTTTTTTGTTGTCTAGATGAGGATGGAATGGTGATCACAGTTAAAAAATTCCCGATAATTAGCAAGAAAAAAAATTAGTAGGAGCTGATATATGACAAAACGTGCAAATAGAATAGAAGGCAAATTTTAAGATTAGTCATCCATTAAAAAAAATAAAAAAACTATAAAATATATAATTTTATGTGAAGACAGCAAATTCTTGCTGACGAGTTTCATTGTTCTCATCAACTCTTTGAAAGAAAATGCATTGAAACCATGAGGAGAAGTCACAAATTGATCATTTCTGGGAATCAAAAGAAGTAAAGGAGAGAGTGTAAAGTAACTGGAAAACAGTCTTCATGTCTGAATTTAAAAAGAAAACATCTCAGGCCATTGACACATGCATTTCGCTGGAAAATTCTGTGTAGTAGCTTGAGCATTCTTCATGACCACCCAACAATTAACCCTTTACACCCCAACATCAGTATGCATATTCTCCATACTTTCTCTGTACATTTCTTAAGGTATTGAAAAGGAGAATTTGTTTAACAATCAAGAGTATCTTTAGTTGTTGATCGTTTCCCTTATTCTCATGACCTTAATGTTTTAGTCAGGGGGTGATCTGGTAAGGAGAAATTAGATGCCAGTCACTCTTAGTTGTTAAAGGGCTAACAAATAGATTCCATGTTGCCATGCAGCTGTTCAGTAAACATCACAGATGACATAAAATGTGATAAGAACAAAAAAGGGGCAAACAAGGTGCAGCCATTTGTGTCACTGATGTCCATACCATATTTTGACACCTCCTTTGACCAATTATTGAACAGACCCATGATAACATGACATCTACACAATGTTTGTTTTATGTGATATCAAAGTACAATTTTGTTCATGGTGAAGTCATCTGTGCATTTGTACTCCAATAAAACATAAGTGGGAACCAATCCAATTGTGTGTATAATTCAGCTCATCATGTAAAACTAATTAAAACACAAGTATTGTACGTTCAACATTACCTGGATGCACCCCACCCGTCGGATCAGGGCACAGCTCATTGTTGAATCCACAATCGGGACGGTCCTTGGGTGCTTTTCTACTTCCCCCCACCCACAGTTTGGTAAAGTTTTTGCGGAATACAAGGTGAGGGAAACCTGTCTGGGACCTGTTACCGGACAAATTACCATATTTTATCTGGAAATCTCCAACTTCAACAAAATCTGTCAGAAAAAAAAAATAGAGTATTATTGGCGAGGAAAGAGGAGCAACCAGCTAAGAAAGAAATATGGGTGACATACTAGTTGAGCAAACTGAAAGTTAACTAAAAGACAGCAGTAATGTTTTCTTGAGTTCTGCACACATTAAACAATCCTATTTTTAAATTGGACAATTTCAAAATTGTTGCTGATTGTCACAACCATTTCATGTTGCATTGATTTTAGAAAAATATTTCTGCGTCAATTGATATCATACACAGAAGTTACAGCATATGTATCATCACTCTGTTGGGCATTATTGTGCATTTGAGACCTTAAATAGAAATTTCCAATGGCTAAAATGTATTTTAGCCCACTCACAAGCTTGTGTAACGGTTCAGACCATTTTTTAGTCATTTTTTTTTAGTTCTTATGTTCTCAATGCACACCAAAGTTATAATTACAGTTATTACATAGAGTTTATGTTCTCGAGCATAAATCTGTTTTCAATCCTTCAGGAAGTCATTTTATCCCTTGCCTAGCAGCTTGGGCTAAAATGATTCTGAGCTGGGCTCAAAACATATTTAAGCTCACAAACATAAACACTGCTTTTTTTTCTTTAATTGAGACCACAGTTAGCTTGCATGTCTTGCACTTCACTGATAAATTGACACATGCATGCTGTATTCAGCTTAGGCCTATAACTCACCATAGGGATCCTTGCTGTGAGTTGGATTTTTTCTGACATCTAGCAGAGTCAAGTTGAATTGTGCATCCCCATTGTTATCCAAATGTATTCTGTAACCCTGAATGCCTGTAACAAGTACAAATTGAAGAAAAACACCCTAACTTTGACTTCAAAACATTACAGACATTGTTTCAATCATACAGTAAACAGTTTAAACCAAGGAGCAACAGGAAATCCTTCAGTCTGATTATCCAGGTGAGAGCAGTAATGAGAAGGATTGTTGTCAGTGACTACTACTACTGTCGCAGCCACTCTATGATGACTTCCACTAAGGTTCTTGAAACATCAGTTTCTATATTAGGGCCAACTACCCCCGTCTGACCCACTTTCATCAAGACAATCAAACTATAAGATCAAACGACACATTCCTCTAAACAAAGATTCCCCTATGAAGAGAACTCTGTCATGCTGAAATGAATAACAAATTTTGCAGTTCTAGAGTCATCAACATGGAGCAGTCTTTTGTCAAATGTAACAAAACAAAAAGTCCAAGCCAAGCAGTCCATTCTACCAGAGTGTATCCTGATTTATTCAGCATGAAGCAAGTAGGGGTATTTCTGCCAAGGAGTAATTCATTCTTCATGGAATGCTGATCACTTTCACCCGTCAATAACTTGTCAAATTTTCCTCACAGTTTGCTAAAACCTATCTCTACGTCCACAGATGTAAAGAAGCACTTTTGATGCATCCAAAGTGTTTGTACTTGAACCTACTGACTGAGTGCAAGTGGCAGAGGTGAAACTACTTTGTTCAAGGTCAGGACCAGCTCAAGACACACTGTGCAGTTGAGAAGACCTTACTACTGTTTCTACTAACCATCAAAGGTGTAATCCCGAAGCTGTGCAGATATGTCTGCTCCTGTAGGGGTTCTATTCTGCCCCTCAGATTCTAGAAGGGCTTGAGATCTGTTCAGTGCTAAGCCAAATTGGTATACAGCATTGTACAAGTACCCAGCATATATAGGAGGCTGCATAAAAAAATCAAACATTCATTCACTCCCTACAAGCAGAATAACCATCAAATTTTTTTTTCAATGAAAAGAAATTTTTTAACTGAAATGTTAGAAGTTGAAGAGGCACTTCCCTAAGGTGAACTTAGATGCAGATAAACTACTCATTCCCTACACTTAAAATGCATGTTTCAAATTGTCTCTATATGAAATGGAAAACGTTACATGCTTGCTTAACACTTTACACCCAAACATCAGTGTGCAAATTCTCTTTACTAATCTCTAGAGTATTCCTTAGGTGTTGAAAAGGAGAATCTGTTTAACAGTCATTAGTTTTTTTTTTAGTTGGTGATCATTTGCTTTATTCTTGTGACTCTAATGTGTGATTCTGGGGTAATATTGTAAGGAGAAATTAGATGCTAGTCATACTTAGGGGTGAAAGGGTTGAGGATATGCCCCTATGTTGATAGCATCTATCACTTGTTCCCCTCACTCACTAATGTGAGATATCATGCTATTATCACAGGAAGATAAAATTCACACAGGCCCTGTAAGCATGAGGCTCATGAGCAACAAACCACAGGAGGGAAAAACCATAACTTATGACATGGACCAAAAGAATTAGATCCTATAATATTCTTAACATTTCTATGATGTCAGTCTAGCAGAGAAACTTCATATAAATAGCACATGTTGCTACGCACTTCCTAGCAGGACATGACAATTATCATATCATAAAGCAGACCATAATTATAATATTGTTACATTTCCAGCCTCTTCTGACAATTTTTTTTTAAAGAGACCTACAGGAAGTGAAAAAAGTTTTAGCACACACTCTAATACCTATTAAATTTTTCTATAACTCATTTACCCCCCCCCCCTCTCCCCCATGTAAATGTTACCTGGCTCTGGTGTAGACATCAAAAATAGGTAACCACCAGGTTACACTGCCTAGGGGAGCAGAGGTGGGTGGAGAAACTTATTAGACAAGAATTACAAGATTTTTGCTTATTATGTTTAATGGAGGGTTGTCAACCCCTATTCAAGGGGAAGTGCGCCAAGTACCGTAATTTCCGGTCGTTTACCCGCGGGTAATCTGTTGATTTTGCATTAAACGCGCGCCACTGCGGGTAATAGGGAGGTGCGGGTTATGTGACAATTTTAAAATCCAGTGGTAGTTGAATTGAAAAAAAGTATCACCAACATGCGTTTCCACCTCTCAAGTAAATCTTATTGTGTTAGTAGTGCCGCAAAGCTGCACGAAAACATGATGCCGACTCGAGTTTATTTCACGCATAATTAGTTGCGCGACGAACAAATTATTATCGGCACGCGTGAGAACAAAACCTTGATGGTGACAAAAATTATCCATAGATATCCGGCGCATCAGTAACAAATTTCCATTTAACACCAGCTTGGGCTAAAGAGAATTTTCCCGTTTTAAGGGACTTGTTAGGCCCAATAGAACCGGAGATATCGATTTTTTCAGAAATCGCCGACAGTACTTTATAATTAAAGTTTTAATACTCACCCAGCTTTTTTTCAATAAATCAACATGGCGCTGAACGATCGCTCGCACAAAATGTGGCCACAAATTCGCATTCTGTCAAGTATGAAACGTTGAGATTTGGGCATGGGCCGCTAGTGTTTTTACTTTATAATCTTATCAATAAAGTACATGCTAATATTGACACAGAATTGTGCACGCGTCTGAATTTCTTTGACCTTTAAACTCGACAAAGACGCATTCAAGTTTTCGAAAGTTGGATCAGACAACTTTTAAAAGACTGAAATGTATCACCTTAATGTCACGTTTTCGCCACCAAAAAGTTGAATAACAACGTGCGGGTTATCCACCAGTGCGGGTAATCTGTTGACTTTTTTTTTTTCGCCGTATGCAATAATCGGCCGGTGCGGGTAATCGGCCGTGCGGGTAAACGACCGGAAATTACGGTACTTTTGCCTCTGATTATTAATATCTTCCAAAAAGATTTCTGCTTATATTTGTACTTACACTGTTTGCAAATGCCAAATTTGATTTATTATATGTCATACTGAAGAAAGGACTCTTTGATGTCTTCAGCTTGACTTGAGTCACAAAATTTTCATAACCACTTCCACGTGGATTCTTCACCGCCAAAACGAGTGCTGCCTGCATAGCTTCTGGAATGTCACTTTTACTAATGTTTCTGAAATAGAAATGCAGACAATCTTGTCTAAGCTTTTTCCATCAAGAACAACTGACAGATGAATACCTCAAATAGTTCATATCAAGATATCTTTTCAGGAAGCTAGCCATTTCTGGGCTCCAAGCTCATCTTTTCAAAAATTCACCTTCAATTGACATCAATCATGAAATGGTCGCATTAAAAAAAATCCTTGGTCATACATAAATTGAAAGTTCCTTTATTTAGGCAATATATTTAAAATAATTTATTTTCTTGGAAACCCAACATCAGCTTGCTTCAATTTCATTTAACTAAATTCTACCAATCCAATACCTCTCATGTCTGTGAAAATGCTCCACAGAATTTAAAAAATGGTAGTAAAGAATTAAAAAGAAGAAAATCATTATCCTTCATGAACCAACTTGAACTTGCATTACAAAGGGAAAGAATATGCCGGTCAGGAATCTGTCAACTGTACTACACAACGTATACCAGTAACATCAACATTACAATAAGGAAAGTTTCACCATCTTTCATCATGAAGAGGGCCAAGACAAAACGAACAACTTTATATTTACTTGAAATTTCACTTTTCCTTGACTTCTTTCAAAAATGTAAATTTTCCCAGAGTCAAAGTGAAAGTCCCTGACTTTTCCTTGTTCTGTGGTAACCATGCTTTTGGCAAAATGAGTCACAGGGTTATGTGTTACAAGTAAACCATAATTTACCTCCAACAGTTCTAATCATATGAGAATAATGAGAATAATGACAATACTGTACTCAAACTCATCAGGTAGAACTTGTTGTCTTGATCTAACATCAAATTCTCAAAACTAATTTACAAGGAAGTGTGTAACAACTAAGGGAGAGAATTAACAATCAGATCTCGGGAGTTAAAGCCTGTTAAATACCAACCTTTTTAAAAGAATTTGCTGCTGGTACCAAAAGAACTTGAGCTTATTGTTCCTCTTCACTGTCAATTGATTTAACTCAAATAAGATGAATGCATAGTTTCCATCTATCATTCCCTGCTGCTTGGCAAGGTAGAGGGTCTCCAGGCCAATGGTGTAGCTACCAATAACTAGAACAACTGAAAGACAGAATAAGAAAGAAAGTAAAATCTTTGCCTGGTGGTGGAATGAAGAAAGTTGTTCTTTGCTTAGTCATGAGGGTAAAAACAAAAAGGAAAAACTGAGTCAAAAGTTTACATTACATACAGGAATCAACGCCCAGCCCATCACATTTCTATCTCCAATGCTCAGACACTGAGCCAATAATAATAGAAATAAACGTAATATTTCCTACATTATCCTTAACCTTCACACAACAACATCAGTATGCATATTCCCCATCATGTTCTCTATTAATTTCTAGTGTTACCGACAAGGAGAATTTGTTTAACAATCAAGAGCTTCTGGAGTGGGTGGTCATTTCCTGTATTCTAAAAAAGCCCCAAAAACCCACAACAGTATGATCTGGCTACATCTGGAACCCAGAAGCAGAGATAACAGAACTAACATAACATCTGACTCTACAAATCATGATTCAAACGACTTACTACGTGCTTTACTCTTGAGCTCCTTCAGTGCATCACGAAACTGTGCCTCATGTTTACTTTCATAAAGCACGGGGTTCACGGCTGTGTATTCCATTGCTACATCTATTCTCTCTTTTTCAAATTCCTCCACAAGGTAGTCTTTCAAATCCATCCATTTTGTTGTATTCTGAACAATGATAGCGACTCTAGTCCAATTGTAGGTATATTTTAAGAGACTGATGATACTAGGAGCAACTTGATTGTCAACAGCAAAAGTGCGAGAGAATGTGGGGAATTTCTCTTTATTAGATAGCTCTGCAGCACTGCACATCTAAAAAAAAAAAAAAGACTGCAGAATGAACACATTGACCCTTCAACTCCCATGAATGACCAAGACAGAATTTTTCCTTACAATATCTATACAATATCAACCAGTAAGTGATGAGAATAAAGAAAAATATCAAGTTAGGGATAATTAGTTGATCCAATACTAAATTCTCAGAACTAACATTTCAAGAATTGTAAGGTTAACAGTAAGGAGAATTACAAATTTGATCTGGGAGTTAAAGGGTTAACCAGCAAACAGGTAAAGAGAGTACTCAAACTTATCCCATAGAATTTGTTACCTTGATTTCACACCAAATTCTTGTAACTAATTTACAAGGAAATGTGTAGAAGCTGGAGGGGAGAATTAACAATCAGATCTTGGGAGTTAATAGGTTAAGTTGTTAAACTCTTGCTCTCATGACCTAAATACCCATTCTTCACACTGTCTGCCAAATATAACTTATACTTTTATCTCTGAAATGTGGTGTTAAAATCAAACAGTATCCCCAAGTTAATATTTTTCTTTTGTCTCATGCCTTCTCTAAATGGTAATATATTCATTTGATACACTCCATATAAACTCATATTATTTTAATTACCCCTTGGTAATAAAGGAACAGTGAAGATTAACATTTTTCATTCTAACATAAGTATCTATATTTTCCAAACTCTTATATACAAATTCCCTTTGATACTAACAGGGAGAATTGGTTTCATAATCAAAGCTTCTTGAGATGGCGATCATTTCCATTATTCTCATAAACTTAAAGACTGATTCAGCAGTAGTACTGTGAGGAAAAATTAGATACTGGTCACTCTTGGGGTTTAAGGGGTTAGGGGATTCAATTATACAATTTTAGAGCAAGGAGTGAGGTAAGAAGAATTGTTAAATTTTATTATATGAAAGCTAATATCCAAAGATTTTATATCAACAAGTTGTATAACTGTAATATTTTAATAGTCCTTTCCTCAATCTTGAAAGTAACAGGTTAAAAGGAAATCACTCACATGCATTTTGATAGCAGGTACAGTCATCACTTCATATGATGACTTGATCATAAAGTTAAAACCACTGTAGTTGATACATCAACACTGGCTTAAATTCTGAAGTCCTCAGATCTCACAAAATTTATTTCTTTCTGAAAACCTTGAAGGCTAGTTAAACCACTTTTCATGAAAAAAAAAAAACTGACTTTGCTATTTGCTTTACTCTCATATCAACAGCTGTTCATGGGATACAGCTATTTCAATTTACGTTGTCGGATCAAAGCCTCAAGCCTACAAGACAAGACCGAAGGGGAATATGGGATCTTAATGAATAATTATCAGCAAAATTAACAATGCCTCGTCCATACAGCGAAGATCTCCGATGGTGAGCCATTTGGATGAAAGAAATGTTGGGGTTTCAAGTGGATGAGGTTGCAGCTGCTTTATGGATGTCACCAAGAACTATCGTACCCTTGAAGCTCTGATCCGACAACGTAAATTGAAATAGCTGTATACATGTACTTCACAAAGCTCTGACAAAATTCACCAAACAAGGATCTCATAAAGCACAGCTTTAGACAAAGATAATTTTGAATTCTCTTGGAGATTTAATATACAAGTTATTCACAACAGAAGCTGCAAATTAAACCACCAAACAATAAAGAACACAGTTCAATAGACTAAGTAACCAAATTAGCTCCTTGAATTTGCTAATCTTATGAAGTTTCATTTTAAGACAGCACATGTTGTTTAGTGGCAAAAAAGATGTATTTATATTATACAGAATCACTGAATTTCTTAGCAGGGGGTTAATGCAATACCACTATTCATACAAAAACTAAGACATTGTAAATTTGAGCAATTTGGCATTGTCACTCTGCCCATAACAAGTCACATTGTCTTTATATCCTTAATAATAAAAGTGAGTAATTTCTTCCAGTGGGGTTTAGCGTATTTAACCTGGTTATAAATTTTTAATTTCGGTAGCGATTTCCCAGATGGATCTATTGATCTTCACAGCTCCTTTAGGCTCACACAGCAATATTCAATAATTAATCATTTTTGAAATGAATATCAACAGTGAGTTAAATTTTGCATCAAGACTGGCACAAATGGTCAAGCTTGTAAAAACTGTGTTGATAATTTAAAGACTCAACATGACTTTTTTCACAGTTATTTCAAGTTAATTTCAAACTTCACAATAACAAGAAAATTTTGTAATTTGAGCCAACAAAAATACTCAATTTGGTTTTAAGCTCATATGGAGTGCCAAACCCTTGACAAGCGGCTGGAATTAATTCAAATCTGTGAGAATCCAAGTTTATACATTTCCATAACAAAATTTTAGAGAGTGAAAGAGTGTTTCTTGTAAGCTTGAAATTTCTCACAAATATTCAAAAGAATTTTAAAAAGAAAGAAAGAAAATGGCTCCCTCAATTGAAACAAAGCTCCTGTCAAGGATTTGACCTACACATAGGCACAGAATTTGCATCCTCCAAAATTTCAAGCGTGGAATAATAAATGTAGAGTGCAATATTTTCCGGTTCAATGAAAACCAGTCTGGAATCATCCAGAAAATGGAAAAATACACAGCTGAGTAGAATTTAAAACTTTAAATTAAAACAAAAGTAAATCATAATACAAGACACATGTCACAATACTTATGTATAGTTTATAGCACCATGCACTTCCCTTGTTTCAGCCCAACCACAAAACAATCTTGGCTAAAAGTCTGCATGAAAACATAGGGAAGCTATTCAAATCAAGAGGTATTAGAGCATTCCAACTCCAACTCAAGTAGCTAAGACCACAAGTATGTTTTCATAACTAATGCTTCTTGCTGATGTTCTCAGCAATAAATGTCAGACTAAAAAATCAAAACAGCTTTTGAAGTTAAGAGTATTAAAGAACTGAGTGTTGAGCTGAGAATACCAAGCAATGTATTTGCTGAATCACTGCTTAAAAATAGTTTCAACATAAACGATGTCATATCTTTTCTCTACTTTTGAAATAACACGAATTTCCATTTAGCAAATTAATGGTACATGGAGGAAATGATAGGAAATAACAAGTTCTCTTCTCCCCGCATTTTGATGTTTGTTAGTTTGTTTGAATGTAACTTCCCAGCCTAAAAGGAAATTGTCAACTTGAAGTATCATCTCGAAAATGCCAAACAGATAAAACCACTTCTGAAACGTAACCCGGAGTAACCGCCACGTGAATCATAACAGAAACACAAATCACATTTACTTTTAAGTTGTTTACACCTCATAAGCGAAAGAGGGCGATCTTAAACAGAGGTATGGAACAGTGGGATGAGTTCGCAACCAGTGTGTGTGAAACGCACAGCACCTCAGGCGTTTCTTTTGAACTGGAGACAAACGCGTTACGAATACAAACACATGAAACAAGGGAGTTTAGATCAAAAACAGCGGGTTCGGAAATGTGCATGAAAGTAATATTGACAGCCGAAAACCCTTTTAAAACCTTATTGTCAAATAGAAAGTGAGTAATATATATATTTGCACAAATGAGGCCAAAATTTCTTTTCTTCGCAGCGAGGAAGTAAGCTTTATATCAATAAAATCACACAGAGTTTGAATGTGGCACCGGTAAACGAATAATTCAAAATGGTAATAGTTCAAATTTGCGACACTCTTTGCGACGCGGTGGTGTTTTGCGAGGATTTAATGAAAGAAGGATTTCATGATAAAATGATTGACACTGCCCTTTCTCATGCCAAGTTTAGTTAACTTCACCGCATATCTTGAATGTGCATCTCACTTTTAATCGAATGAACGATGAAATTGAGCGGCAGTTGCTTACAGTGATCCTGCTGAAAGGGGCTATTCTTCGAATTACGGAACACGATGAAATATTCAGGAAGCTCAAATAGAACAAAAACTGAGCAATTAGCGATGTTTTGAATACAGCTGAAGGCAGCTGGTAAACTAAAATCAGTTAGAAACTGACTCGAAGCCAACTGACAAACTAGTGATTCCCCTACGAGAGGAGGTCTACGTGATTTCTCTAGAAAAGCGCATAATAACAAACTTATATAAAACTACAAAACTCAAGACCAAACATCACAATAAAACATAATGAAAATATCATAAAATTCAGAACACGAGAAGACATGATACTTACAAACGAGATTATGGACATGTTGAAAGCCGCCGCGTTCCTGGCAGCAGTTTGACAATTACATCCAGGTCCTATGAACGCTTGAACTCCAGAATTAATTTGATTTAACTGCTCGTAGACAGCAATCAATTCATCGCACTTGGTGTCTTTCCATACAAATGTAACATTATAATCGGCCAAAATCGTTGGATCCGCATTTAATCTCTCCACCGCGATTGTCATAGCCGCTGCGAAAGATTCTCCCTTATTAAAGTCGTGTTCGAAATGTGGAATCACCGTAGAATATGGTATGAGAAGACCCAATTTGTACTCCTTTTTCTCCGCCAACGTTAAATAGTTTATCATTATGAGAAAAACAATAAACACTGCGGTGGACGCCATAACTCCTGTAAACACAGTCATGGCGCAGACGATTCTGAGATGGCTTTGGAGGCGAGAGCTATGCACAAGCGATCGAAGACATCGACGGATCCATCTCTATACGATAAATAAAACTCATCCGAGAAACCAAATGTTTTATCCAGATGATGAAAATTTCCACAGCCCTTTGCGGTTAGAAATTCTAATAAAACTATCCACGACTATCCAGAGTTGTGGTCTCAGCCAGGTTACAATCGTCGATCAATACTCCCTGTAAATTCTTAACACAATAACAACATGGATGGCTTGTCCAAGCAGTTAAAGCAACCCAGTTAAGTTTGACAGATCAACAGTTTGATTATCCATATTTCCATACTTTCAGTCCGATACTGACATTGAGAGGGCGGCTTCAACTGTACCTGACTGTCTGACTTCTCAGAGAGTTACGGTCCAATGTCCCAGCCGGTTGGGTTCATTTGAAAGGCATCCTGGTTTGGCAGCCTCATGAATAATACAAAATTTTTACTTCGTTAGCAACAAGACGGCATTACACTGCGCTGCGAATCTTTTCCAGCCACACAGCAGCAGAAATTCAACGAGAACTTTTACCAAATGAACTCCCTTCTACCTGCAGAAAACAACAAATCAAGAGAGGTCTAATCTACCACTATGGTAATCTTGTTCAGACCAGTTCCAACTGTAAATAGACCGCAATCCCTTGGGAGACGATGAGACGAACACTTCATTACGAAAACACTAGGAAAACAAAGACATCGAGATTATATTGGTCTTTGAAGATTCGAGAACGAAATGCCAGATTTTAAGCGGCAAGAATGACACTTTGTTTTTATTTTTAAAATACATGTACTTTGCTGTAGTAGAGAATTTTCTGGCTCAAATCAAATATGACGGATCGTGTTGAGATATTTCAACCTGCTGTGATCGCATACTTTACAAAAATTTCGCATTATTTTCATAACGTTTTTAAATAGCAGATTATAATCTACATGGTTGAAAAGAAAGAAAATTGCATGTATTTTAATTTGCGACATATGGCAATATTCCAGAAATAATGTTCATTGTTCTTACATGTTCCAAATCTCTGCCGACAGTTTCCCGCCAAAAAGTCTAAGAGCTGCTCATTTGAAAGTAGTGAAAGAGAAATTGCTATTTACAACAATTGGAAATAGACGGATGATACAAAGAGAGACAGGAATCATCTCATACAGATGGCCGAGGAAAATTGGTAAAAATACCTAACCAACCGGCTCCTTTTAACTTACAAGGCTACAATTAAGAAAAGTTAGCGTCTTCCCTGACAAGGAAACTGGTATTTATCGATCGTGAAAGAAAAAGGAAAGGAATGAGATTATACAGATTAATTTCCTGAATAACCTTTATCCATCCGAGACTATTTATTTTCCTCAGCAGGACACGCTTACTGGAACCCATATAAATTTCCACCTTCTAATTTAATTTCCTGCAGATTTTTTACCATTTACCACCTGATCATTTCATTTCTAAATTTAAATCACCTTTCCAACCTGTTTCCGTTTGTTGAAAGATCGATCAGTCCAAAATCACAATAGTGAAAAGCCCTAAAGCTTTAAAAAAGATTACTGATCTCTCCGTATGGCGATCAAACGTTTAATCACATCTCTGATTCGCGCTTTTATTTATTTGTTGTTGTCTACTGAGATTCTTTCACCTTTGAAAAAATGGCTTCAATGTGATCATTTGAGAGCTATATAGGTGAAAAGCTACTCTGTTTATGCCTCTACGGTTCAACGAAACCTTTGAGCCAGCAATAAATGATATGCTATCTTTATTTTGAGGCATTGCTAAATGATGCCTTAGGTTTTTAGCGCCAACATGAAGAGAAACTTGCTTATCCGGAAATTACCTGCGAAACAAGCTTTTCTTGACAACAACCTCAGAATCAATGATGGTCAGATAAGTTTCAAGCAGAACAAACCCACAAAAGCGGTTCTGGTCTGCAAAAATGAAAAAAAAATAAATAACCAAAGGAAAATTTTTTATTACACGTGAGCAGTAGCATTGGCAGCCGAGAAACGTGTAAGATTGTTTCTTGTAAGCGGTTTGTTTACTGTTTTTCATTGTTAAAGCATGTTTCTGTTTATATAGCCGGTGAAGTTAGGCTCTTTGATAATGGTGATTGGTAAACAAAACCCACTGAGATCGTTTGTGCGAAAATATAACCACCCGAGAACTGAAAAAAAAACTGTCTGCACGCAAGATTGCAGCGAAGGCGGTGAAAATTTGTAACAATGTAGAATTTACTTCAATAAGTGCGTGTAAGACCGAATGATGGCTACGTTCGGGAATGGTCTTGTCAAAATGAACGAAGGAAACGAGGCATTAATATAGACAGGAAAAAGCACGATAACACTCTCATGGCTGTTTAATAGAAGATAGAGTCCCACTGTAAGTTTTGTTTTTTTACCGATATCGATGCGGCCTTCGCGTTTCGATTGATAAAATTCGAGACCCACGAAAAAAGATATGTTTACAGTATTTATAATTACGTCGCGTTTCATACCGAGAAAATAGCAGTTTTTCCCCTGCTTTTGTCTCACCGCTTCTAGCTGTCGATCAAACGCTTTATTTTGAATCAAGCTCCCATTCAGTTGATCTCAAGGAACTAAATTTATTTTTGTCTGAGTGTAGTAGATAAATCTTGAAACGAAATCTTAGCTGAGCTGCAACCGCGTTCAGATCCCCAAGTTTAGCTAACAGAATGTACTTCAAACTTTGGCTTCTAGTAATTTTGGTATTAAAAATAATTTACTAGCAATAAGTACAAAGGCACCAAAA
This sequence comes from Pocillopora verrucosa, assembly GCF_036669915.1. Lineage (NCBI taxonomy): Eukaryota > Metazoa > Cnidaria > Anthozoa > Scleractinia > Pocilloporidae > Pocillopora > Pocillopora verrucosa. The sequence goes on from NC_089319.1 coordinate 7,487,332, forward strand.
TAATTAAATATTATTAACAGTAAAATCACAGTTACTAAACATCCCGCAACCCAGATTGCGTTGTAAACAATGATCGTAGACAACATCTATGGGTGTTGCTCGGCTGATCAATTTTAATTTACGCGTTTGTACAAAAACTGTATCTGTTTTTAGTATTTGTAATATTCAAGTCAAAGACCACCCCAGAGCTCAGTGAAAAACACAAATTACTGCAACAAAAGTATTTCCTATATACGACAGCACGCCAGAAAAAGGTAAATTTGATGTCAATGGTTGTCTAGCGAAAACGTCCGTTTATACAAAAGCGAAATATCGATCCGAATCGACAATTCTGTGATCGAAAATGTTTTTTGATTTTCTCATTAAGATCTTGTAATATTCCGGAGTGATACTAAATCATATCGAACCGTAATCCAACCTTTGAATTTGGATGTGATAAACATTTTAGTGATAAAACTCAATCTTAATTTAATGCAACAGCTTCGAGCATAATTTGCATTTTAGTTCTTCACATATTACTGCAACAATCAACATTTTGAAGTGCTTTTTGACGTGCCAAGTGAGCGGTTTCCCATTCTCGTTATGGGTAAAATCAAGCGGAATTTCATCTCGTGCGTTGAGAAAAACGTTTGACTGACTAGAACAAGGAAATTAAAATTAATGACAGGAGGAAAAAAAATTATCGGCGAAAATCAGAAGCTGAGATGGTACGTTGAAATATAACGAGAATATAGTTAACACAATAAACAATTCTTGGTGAGTTGTTCGAAATACAATTTGCCTGGAGAGCTTCTAAATCGACATGAAATGGTCGTTGATTACTGCTCACCTTTTCACGATTTGAACACTCAGTAGTTGTTAGCAATTACACGGTTTAGAACGTAAAATTTCGTTTAAAGAAAATTCTTAATAGTCAGTTTACATGGAAAACCTGGCATAAAATACACAGGGAGATCGGACGGGAATTATTGCTGACGTACTCGAAATCGAGGGCCGACTTACGAAAATGAAACATCGTTTGCGAAGACGATTGTTTTTGTCCTCGTAAACCTAGACTCTTCCGTTTATATGCCTAGAATGAAACACTGGTGATTCCTTTTCACTTACATTCTACTTAAAAAAAATATGTTACAGTGCATACTCCTTGATGAAATTTGATTGTAACTATCGTAAAGACAACGGGGCTAAATATTGTAAAACAAAACTCACCAGAAATTGTGAATATCTTTGATGAACGCGAAGGTGATCGATCGTACAGCCTTCAAAATCAAGTTTTTTACGGAAATGCGCTCGATTGCCCCGCGTTCTTGTGTAAATCCGTCGTGTATCTTAGTAGCGAAGAGTCGGCTCCCTTCAGATCAATATGTATGTAATTACCCGGCGTTTGAAACATCTGCTTGGCTTGTTACTGATCGGCAACGCTTTTGCACGTCAGCTGAATTTTCATTATAACCGCGTACGACTTTATCCCAGCCTGACTAGTGTAATCTAATTTAACGATTAGGGCCAATTAAAGAGCGATTCATGTTCTTGTGATTGATAGCTGTCAATTATTGACCACAGCAGGCTTGTTCTCGATGCACACATCAGCTTTCGGTGCACTGACCCACGATGGTCTGCGATCCGTTAAAGGTGTTTCTGGTATTAATTGTCTCCCTGGGAATTAAACTCGGTAAATGTCTCTTTGGGGTAAACAAATAAATTAACAAGTTTCCTATTCTTTCCTCGATTGGTTATTCTTTTCTTAACGACTGAAAGTCTGGCTAGCAACAAACATCGACTTCATTAACACGCTTTTCGCCGAGACCAAAAACAAGTTAAGTGTTCTGAAGCGCTGACGAGACCCGACGCCCTTCCAATGTTTCCTACACATTTTTACAACAAAGTGTCGTTTCGCGTAGTTGTAGTGATAAATTATCAGACTTTTGGTTCAAGGCGTTTTAATTCATACAGTTCAAAGAGACTGGAATGGTTTCCAAGGATACCTGGTGAATAAAAAATACTGCACAAGTCCTAAATACGAGGCCTGCTGCGCAAAATATTGACTTTCAAACTGAGTCATTAATATCTTTGTACAACCGCACTGTCAGTTATTGATCTGCCCAAAGGACTGTACCAGGACAACTAAGATTCAATCCGAAGTCTGCTCTTGTTTAAGCATGCAGGCCGAAAATTCAGGTGAATAAACATTATTTTAAAAGAAATATTACCTGAGTAAACCACTAGACTGTCTAGGCCTATCTTTATTGCGTTAAATAAAAATATTTTTATTCTCAGCTTAATACAACCGAGAAATACAACTTTTTCACGGTTGAATGAAATAAATAATTGATCATTTGCAACAATAGGAGAAAATCTGAATCTAACAATCCATGAAAGGACGTAGGTGAAAATGTTAAGGTAAACCGACGTGTATGCAATCGTATATAGGTACAAGAGAACGCGTTGTGTTCTGTTTCCTACTAAGAAATCTTAAAAAAAAAAACAAAACAAAAGCAATTTTTCTGCAACTTATGTGAGACGATAAAGCCATTTATAAATATTTCTACCGATTATATCATGTGTTAACATACTTAATCATCTCGACATTGTATTGCTCGAGTTTATGACAGAGTTTGCTTTTCTATTTTGGGTAAAAATTTCCCAAATATTTTTTGAATGGCAGGTAGCTCTTTAAATATGCGGAATTCATGCGTAAAAGAAAGAAGGAAACGAACTGCTTTAGAAGGAGCTTCTCATTAGTAAATTTAAAATGATAGAGTCAAAAGCTTTTTAGTCTTTTTCCTGTGCTTTTAAGAATATTTATGCTATTTGCATTTCGCTCAGGAAGTCCTAATGTTCTTGGAAACAGAAACTTAAGTGCTCCTTAAATACGTTTCCTCTATAGAAACACGGTGACCATACTATGAATCTTGCCCTTCTAAACCTTGAACTCAGACCTCACAGATTAATCATGAAGTTTAACGCTCTCATGATGCAGATTTTAACCAACGCTCTTACTTCCGTGGGACGATGTATATCCACATAGTACCTTTAGGATTGTCTCTCGAGAGTTGGATGCAAAAATCCTGTCCCGGGCTTTTAGCGATACTTAACTGTATTTACATTTAGCTCTGTCAGTACTAATAGCCTTAGAAAAAAGAAGGCCAACATGGCTAAAAAGCTCTTTGGTCTCTCTTAAAAATCTGCTGTAGCCAAACACATCACAGTGGTCTTAGACCGATCACACCTTGAACTCGGACCTTTCGAGTAACTCAGCCAATGAGTGCAAAGGCGCTGCACTTTTTGGCCAATTAGGAGCAAAACTAAAACAACGAGTGACTTCACGGTGAATTTATCTGCGCTTTTCGCCGTTTCGTCGATGTCCTTGAAAATCAACAACTGACGACATCGAAGCCATAAAATCTTGCCCCTCTACTATAATGACAGTCATGATAGGCATGTTTAGTTATTGCACATGTTCTCAAGCGATTTACAACATTCATATTCTTGATTTCGTTTGTTTCGCTTTCCGAATCGCTCTTAAAAGCTTATCGGTTTATCTTCCCATTTTGCAACATGAAAAGTGTTATTTGCCAAAGACAATTTGCAAAAAATGATGTCTTGGATCTAAGATGAAGCAAAACTAAGTTAAAATCACATTCACGTTTAAAAAAACCGATGAAAATAACTGAAAGGCAAGATATCTCGTAGCGTCCAAGAACAACAGATGCTATACAGCATGTATCACAACAATACGAAATACCCTGAAGGCACGATATCCTTCAATTTATCAATAACCGAAAACTGAACTAAAGCTGATATCATCAGTGTATGAAAACTGACCCAGACAAATTCTGTCAACTCAATGTTAGATCACGACTGACTTTCTGCCGTTCCTTAGAAATTTTTCGCATTATTAAATACATATTTTTAACACTATAAAGCTAAATCATTTTGAAACAGTACACGATCTATCGAACTGAAGACTGTTAGAATTACATAACTAGCGCGACTTAGCTGCATGTAGACTTAACGCGGACATTCTGCTCACGTCACCTTTGTTCAGCACCAACTGGAAATTAGATTATGCATGGTATAGTAAAATCAGAGCTTACCTCTGTAGTAACAAGTACAATTTTCAATTTGTATTCAGATGTCGTGATATGATCACAACCGCAGAAATGTTATTCATATTAGCAGTTTCTCAGCTCATTGTTTACAGCATGGTAATAAACGGCGACCAATCCTCATTTAGCAGTTGTATATCGAATTTATAAGGCAATGAAAGGGGATCAATTTTGGAAACGCCAATCTATTAGCCACCCGGATTCTCCTGGAGTGAATATTCAAACTCTATGGCCACCAACTAAAACAAATGCTTATTCTCTCAGACTTCTTGTTTAAAAACGACAATTTTGAGTCCAAATTTAATTAATGTCCGAAGGACGATCACGGTCCGGGAGGAACGAAAAATTTCTATTATTCATCCAAAAGTTTCCAGACTGAGTGCATCACGTTAAAATAACATTAAAATTTCTTCAACGTTGTTTTGATTTCAGCTACCCATGAGTTCTCAGACTCAATGAAGATTTTGGATCCGAGTGGGCGTTTCAAAAAATACAACAACTCGCAGTTGTATAAATTTTAGTAAGATCAACATCGCTTCAATCAGTCTTTCCTTCTCGTAAACTAAGGGGGCTGGTAGACCTTCGCTTAAATTAGTCGTTTGAAACAGCTCTAAAGTAACTAGCTGTAAAAATCAGTTTGCATTCATGATCAAAATAATTAATGATCAATGTATTTTTTGATGTTATTTTCACAACATGCCATACCGGAACTGGTATGAAGAACCAAAACAAAACCTGTGTTGACAACAGATCGCGCGTTCGTAACGGGAGATAACCTCTAAGTTTCCGCCCAAACAACAAACAGGAACAGCTAAATTTTTAGTTTATAGTTTTGTCACGTATTAGCCCATTTTATAAAATTAACGAATTGTGAATTACTTTGGTGGTTTTATTATTATTTCATAGCATCAATTACATGTTGTACTTTCTAGTGTTTCTTTTTTTTTTGTTTCTGTTTTTTTTTCTTTTTTAGGTTATAAACATTTGTTTAAAATATAAGCACGTCATAGGAAAAAAAAAGGAGAGAGTGAACGCAATGATTAAATTTTAGCCGAAACTGTGCGCATGTCGGTGTTTAGATCCTCAAATATATGTCTGAGTTATCTGCTGAATTTTCTGTTGGTAATCTTTCTTAGTCTCGCTTGCTCCTTCTTTAATTTAAACTTATCTGATTTGGTGCTTTCCTACTCCTGCAAATGCCTTTTTGTAATTTTCATATCATCTTATAGCCGCGTAATTCTCTTGCATACTGCCTCTGTGCATGAATCATTGTCTGAAACAGACTCTCTAAGACATCACTGGCACGAGGAAATGAAACAAACTGATCTGATATACACGGTAATAGACAGTTTCTTCAGGAAGACAATGTTTTATGTTTACCCTTTAAGTGAGGCTTTACAAGAGAAGATTACTCCCTCTTGCAATTAGGAAATTATATCCAGTACCCTAACAAAACGACTTCATAACGACACCCACCTACTGCTACAATTTATCATTAGGCCGAAAAATCCTCACATGGAAAATTTTACGCTTCAAGTAGTTAGTACAGATATTTATGTACAATCCCAGGACAGTGCCCTGTATCACTTCATTTCAGATATATAACGTATAAAAACCCAAGAAAATACGCATGCACTTAAGTAGACTTTTCAATTCACTTACTTCCCTCTGTTTTAAGGATAATGTATTTGTTTTAAAAAGACATAATATAGCCCGACGGTGGATAAAAATCATTGACTTACATTGCCTTATATTTAAGGTTACCCACTCTAAGCATGAATGCTCATTTCGATCAATAAGTCGCGACGCAAAAATATTTTCAACCTCCTGTAGCAAGCCACGCACAAAATTTGGCATTTTCCAATGGTGTGAAGTACTCGCCAGCTGATCGAGGGAGAGAGTTAAAACAGGGACATATTATTATTAGTCTATTGTGCCGAAATATAAGTTCCGCATCTCAAGAAGACGTTTTAAGTTTTGTCTCAAAGTAAAAGTGACAAAATACATCTATTTGCATGAGCTTACTCGAATTACAGTCAGTTTCAGTGGCCATAATAATAAAATTCATTTGAAAAGGCCTAAGTTATGAAGGGTATTGTCTGTCATTGATTCACCGTCGCGGAAAAGTGACGGTGCGCGAGGCTTTGCGCTAAAACGGTTTAAAGAGTCTCCGTTTTCAGCACCTTTTCGGGCTTCTTTTGTTTTTCTTTTCGTTTTTTTCAAGTTTTTTTTTTCTGAGAGCGATTTGCGAAGTATGCGTTTCCAAATAAAAACACACCAATACGTACGAGGTTTAACTATAACAAAGGGTGACGTAAAAATTATATCAATAAGCGACAATATTTTCATTCTGCTTTCCCAGTCAAAAGCGGAAAAAAGAAAAAAATGTATGCCATCCTTCTTTTCGCTCTTAACTTGAGGCGAGTTTGAGTAATTGTTCATTCGCGCTCTAGTGTAAGATATCTAAAAATACGATAAAAGATAGAATATCAGATTGAGAAAAGGATGTTTATGAAGGAGGTTGTTTGATAAGCCAAATTAGCTGAAATTTTCGAATGCAACAAATAAAGCTTGAGAAAAGCCTGAAACGTAAATCAGACATGGCGGTACTAAATTAGGTCGCAGCATGGAGGTTGAGGGGATGGAATAAGATGCCAGTGGTAAAAGCTATCATGGTGGTCTTAAAGCATGTTTCCCGGAAAAGGCTAGAATTTAGGATCCTTCGGTTCTCTCTTTCCTTTTTTTTTTTTACCGTCCTGTCCCTGTAAACATATTTTGCACACATCATCAGAGAACTGCAGTACACAATTCAATCGAATGGGTGGATTAGTTGTAGGTGGTGGAAGTTACTATGTGGTCTTAGAGGAAGTTTCTCAAAAACGGCGGAAGTTTACTTACTGTCTTATAATCGTCCCTAACCTCTTTTCGCCTTCTTTCTACACACATTTTGGTTCAACGATGTAAGAAAATGCATCTCGTGAGCTGGCTTAAAATTGTTTACATATGGTAAGTGTCTGTAAGACATTGTAAAGGACCAGATGCGAGTTTAATTGAAAGCTTACACCTTCTCCAGGCGATAATCGAAGCTTATTCCGCGGTCACGCAAACGCGTTTAGATAACTCAAACGTGCTTACCGTAACAAGTCTTAAAATTATTTCATACTCTGCATGTCTTGACGTCAAATTTCATTCAAGTGATAGACCTAGTCTTTTGAAGCCTAAATGGGAGGACTTTGAAGGGATTTGAGTAATTATTAAATTGTGAGAACAGCGGCTTAAAATGTTTGGCTCTCTGTCTAGACGATGCGGAATCGTAGCAATAAAGTTTGCCGAAAAGAAATTATATCCAGGTCAAAACATTCGCTGATATTATAAGAAAAGGTTTTGTTATCTATCCGGCAAAGCACATTTAGCCACAAAGCGTGAACTGACCGATTTTCTACCATTAGCGTGATTTGCCATTAATGTATTAGGCTAATCCTAAATTGTTAATCAAACTAACTCGGGTTGCGCTCGCAAAAATCCATTTACATGCTTTAGTTGCGAGGTTCTATATGCTTTGTAGGCTGACAAAGTTAAAGTGTAAGAGGAAAATTTGATAGACACAGCTTATCATATATGAAACTGCGGTTTCCATAATGTTTTCTCTTTGTTGTCGGCCACGCGTATGTTTTTTTTTTCTTTTTTTTCTTTTTTTTCTTTTTTTTCTTTTTTTTCTTTTTTTTCTTTTTTTTCTTTTTTTAAAGTTTTGAGTCGATGAATCCTTTCAGAAAAGGAAAGGAAGAACTTCACTCAGTTTTTATTTAGTTTTAGGTGTCCATGAGTTCTGATTGTGTACATCATAAAAAAAAAAAAGGTTGGAAATATAGTGTAGTGAAGACCGATTTCAGTGATATCGTGCCTGTAGCCTCATAAAAAACATACGCCTGCGCTATGAGACAAACGGCTGATGATGGTCTGTAATAACGACAATTTCCCTTCAAATATGTCTGGACTAAGCGGATGATTTGGCAGATCCCAATGAAGTTCTAACCAAGAGATTATTCTGAAAGAAATTGTTAGCCTCCTGTGACAGCTTTAAAATCGTTCTTCAGACTAAGCGTTTACATGCAAGTGAACATCGGCTTAGGTCGTAACATGCTGTTATTCGTATTGAGAGGGAATTCATGAAATTATTTCTGCGCAACTACGTCAAATCATATTACGAACTATACTTGACAAGCCGTTCCTTGGATATCCAATGTTATTCAGTTGACACGGATATGTAATTTCCTACTTTTCCATCGCTAAAATTCAACTAATTAGAGCTATTTTTCGGGTACTTCTGAAACAAATAACAATGGGTTAGCTTTGATCATCAGTTACCTTAGGTCTTATCGACGGCCGCCCTTGACTTCCAGTTCAACCACTATTGAGGGAAACAAAGTTAAAAATAACTCCTAGCATATCGCTAGATATTTACATATGTTAATACGGACGACAATATGCTCAAAGCGAAGAGTAAACACGCAATTTTAATTTGTGCTTACCAAAAGTAGGCCGAGTTGAGCAGATGAAAAACTGTCAGGTAATCCCTGAGGTTTTTGGCGGAATGCATACATGTTATCTTAATGAGAGATCAAGCCGTGCCGCGGTAATTTAATACAAATCAGCTGGTAAAAGTCACCTGCTTTTAACGTGAAAACGAAAACCTAAAAATCAGTTATTACAGCATACTTTTTGAATTCAGACTTCTCCAAAGCTTGGGTATCCAATACTTTGTCTAGTTGGAGCCAACGTTCTGATAACGAGCGTTAGTTTGAATATAAATACAGTGTTCAAGCAACGAAATTATAGTGTGTAATTTAGTGTTAACAACTGAGTTGGAAACGTAAATTGGCCACCGTAAAGGTAAAAAAGCTGACGTTTCGAGCGTTAGCCCTTCGTCAGAGCGTCAGCTTTTTTACCCTTTAAGGTGGCCAATTTACGTTTTCAATTGATTTGTTTACACTAAATTACCTGCTATACTCTCCCACCGACGCAGCACCACAGTTTCTTTGGAAACTTAGCCCCTTTAGAAATTATAGTGTGTCCTTTCAAAAGATGCTGTAGTTCCCACCGGGCTTGCGTGGGTAGCGTACGACGGGAACAGATCTTGAAATAAGTGAACACTTTATCTAAGGAATAATTTCTATGGAAGTAACAGAAGCATGATGCAAAGAACACCCCTGAACACTCCTTGTGATGAGGTTTGATCCTCTCTCGCCTAAACCAAATTTCTAGGCATTTTTACGCGGGCCTTTTTTTCTTCCTCATTACACAAATTTTGACTGAAAGGAAGTTCGAGCGTCTACTTTCGGCTATCAGATACAGATAAATAATTTAACATATACAGTTTGAGGGTCTTTGAAATAAAACGGAAAAAAAATAGAATATTTCCAAGAAGGCCGACTAAAAAAAATTATTCATCGACAATTTTTTACTAATGACTGTAGCAGAGGCGGTGTTGGCAAAGAAAAAACAACCTATTTATAATTATTAACGCTAGATGCATCGTTACCCAACGTAAACTTAATAAATGATTGAATTCTTCCTAAACGGGAAGTCTTTATTTCTTCCTCTTACAACTAAAACACGACTTTAATAAAGGAAAGTAAACATGGAAAAAAACTATTATTAAACAATCTTCAAAAGAGTGTGGGAAATTTTTATTTTTTTTAATTTTTTTGTGGCCCTATTTTTACTACTGCTTATTATAAGTAGTGTTCATTACTGCTAAGATCGCTTCCATATTCATTTTTAAAACCGCAGTGGACATACATGAATTCACATCTTCACAGTCCTTGATTTATCACTTAACGGGTTTATTAAGGATCGACTTAATGACCAGCTCTCAGTTGGCTCGTCAGTTCAGCTGGAAGAGCACTGCACCGATATTGCAAAGATCATGGATTCAAATTCCGTACAGGCCTGAATTTTTTTTTCAGACCTGTAACTCTTATTTTCACTAGTGCTCAAGTAGTGTTCATCACTACGAAGATCGCTTTCATATTCAGGTCTCAGTTATCCGCAGTTCACATATATGATTTTCATATATTCACATTCAAGCATTTATTCATCGCTTCACGGGTTTATTTGGAACCAACATATCAACCAGCTCCCAGTTGGTTTATTAGCTCAGTTGGTAGAGCACTGCACTGGTAATGTAGAGGTCATGGGTTCAAATCTCGTACAGGCCTGAATTTTTTCAGGCCTTATTTTCATCACTGCTCAAGTAGTGTTCATTACTGCAAATATTGCTTTCATATTCATTTCTAAGTCCGCAGTTCACGTATATGATTCTTATATATTCACAGTCACTACTTTTGTATTGCATTTATGGTTTTGTTTTGTATTGCTTTGTGATTGGTCGAGAAAACTCGACCTGCGCTTTCAACCAATCAGATACAAGAATAGAGCACCCCATCTCGGAACACACTTCCTCCCAGTCCTCTGTGTTTTTCCGAACGATAATTGAAACGAAAAGGATAGAGGATGAACACAGCGGGTCAAATGTCTGTGCAGAAGCGGAATTTTCAATGTCTATGCAGCGTGCTTTAAGGCTGTCAGAACCAAGTTATCTCATACGAGTCACAAAAAATCGAACAAGCCAGTATGCTAAGGTGTTTGTGTGATCAGCACCAAACAGAATGGTAAATAAACAAGATACCAGTACCTGAATAGGCTTTGTAAGATTCGAGCGTGCAGAATGTTGTCAATTGTTAATTAGGGTGTCTCTAGAGTGTTGTTGTTGTTTCGCGTCGTCTCAATTAGTGTTTTTCCACCGATTAATTACCTTCTTTTGTTTTCCATATCGCATACTTTCGTTCATTGTTGTTTCATTCGTAATTATGGGCGTCAGTTACACTTTCAGTTAGACGTTTCGCATGCATTAATTTTCAATTTTCATGCTTATATAAACTTAGTTTTCTCGGTTTTGGAGGCCTTTTCTCTGTAGTCGCGCTAATCGCAGTTCGCTTTCGAGCAGTATCTTCGTTATTTATTCGTCTTCGGACAGTGCTTTCTTGTCGAGTGCAAGTGCAGTTTGTGAGTAATCGTAACAATGTAAGTATCGTCGTTTCAAGTGGGCTTTCCAAGCACCTTTACTTAATTAATCAATTGTTGTAATTTTGTGTCTTTAGTTTCAACCCTCATCGTTCTCCAGCATCAATAAATCGCTTTTTATCAGTTAATCGTAGTGTTGGAAAGTTACGGTTACCGCGGTCACAGGCTTTGTGTTCGGAAAGTGTTGAGCTTTCCTTTTCCCTAGTTTTTTTTTTTTTTAATTTCTATGAAGGTTTCAATTTGTTTCCGCTTATTTTGCGAGACAGCGGTTGCTTGTTACGATTTCCTTTTAAATTTTTCGCGAGAAATTGGCGTGACACGTTAAAATCTGCGCAAACGCAATTGCAATGTAGCAGATACAAACGCATTACAGAACCCTTGTCAAATTTCTCCTATCAGTCTCCAAAACTCAGCACCCCCCTTCCCCTGGGAGAAAACCTATATTGAACTAGGGGAGGCTGGAGCTACGTACCGTAGTTCACATCAAATTTTAAGGAGCATGATAATGAAAAATTGAGTTTACTTCTTGATTCATTAGACGGTCTCAACCACTTTTGTCGTTCATTACAGGATCGATTATTTCATTTTCACTCATCATTTCCATAGTGATCGACAAAATTGACGTGTCTTCACTTACCTCCGCTCGGAACATTTGATAAGTGAAAACAACTTCCAAGCACTACACGCCAAATTAAAAAAAAAGTGACTTGAATGGTGTTAAAAATTTGAAATTACTATTTTTGTGAGGATGTATCGGAATAAATTTTAAAGTTACCAGCTTATCAATATGTCAATGCGCACGGTTCCAGACTACATGTATACGCACTGGCAAAAACACGTTTCTCAGCTAATGAATAAGACTAGTTTCTTTTTTGGTTTAGTTTTTATTTTTTTAAATGCATCTTATCATCGACACTTTATCCATCACTCTAGTTATCTTTAGACACAGTAGCCCACACAAAAACCCTAACCCTAACCCTAACCCTAACCCTAACCCTAACCCTAAGACTAATATTTCGTAGAGGCTACAAACTTTTCTATTGAACATCTTTTTTCTAAGGGAAAAAAAAGCATTCCCCCAAAGGTATTTTCACAAAACTGGCAAATTAAAATACCCTTAATTTAAATTTATTCGAATTTTTCTTGCATAGCATATCAAACTGTCCTTGCATCTTTACCTCGCTAAGAACTTATTTCATCTTTTTCATCTTCCTGTTTATGAATATCACGTTTATCATACATTCCATACTAATGTACCCTCAAAAATTTTCATCGAAAATTTTAATTAGAATCCAGGCTAACAAATGATGGCATGGATAAAGTTATGAGAGACTAATGGCAAGTCTTTTTCTGATAACAAGGCAAATGTCAGTTTGACGAGAACTTACAGCTGAACTTAAGCGCGTCTCTCAACTTCAAAAAGTGAAAACACGAATGAGCCATGGAAGCTCCTCTTTTGGTTCAATTATCTAATTTCCGTTGAAAATGGACGGAGATATACAGTGAAGCTCTTATCTGCTATTTCTGTTATGTCTGAAATTTTTTTTGCTTTAACTGTAATTCAGGATTATTTAGGCGTTAGCGAGATAAAAGCACACTAATGCCTCAAGCAGAGGGAATCTGAGAGACAAATGATCGATGGGGGCTCAGCGAAGTGAAAACCTTAACTTGCCCCTCTGAAGACAGACTAGTTGCATGTGGTGGTAGCTTAAATAATTCAGACATCAGAGTAAATGACAATAACTTTCCGAGTAAGTCGGTTGTTCTTGTCAATGCTATTGTTCTTTTTCAAAATCAGCATACAATATTCATCAGAAGATTGTTAATGTAGTTCAAATCAGTCAAATTATATATCAGAGCATTTTTAGCCGTCTTCTTCCGCAAAACGCAACCTTTTTCGATCTTTTTGCCGGTGAAATACCTCGCACTGGATGTTGGGAGAGCGCGTAAATCGCCTCAGGCTCGTGATTTACAATGATCGCCGATGCACTCACAAAAATTTCCTTGTCAATTTACCGAAATGAAAATGAAATGGTTTATTAAAGGAATTTTGGATCGATCGATTCTTTAATTAGCACACCGGTGAAATAAATAGTCGATTTTTAGCGAATCAGGACACGTTTATTTGTACAGCTAGCGTGGAAGTCGGTGAATAAAATCTTTAAAAATCGATAGATGAAAACAAAACTCAAAAATGGTAACAGGATTCCCGACAGACCCGTTCCACTACAATTGTATTTGCGGCAGTTTCAAAAGGGAGTTAAAGAACAGCAGCACTTTGAACTTTATGGCGCAGGGGCTACTAGCAACATCAATTCAGTTACAGTAATTTAACGGGGCCATAGCTGTCTGCACGATCTAAGATTACGGGGAAAGAAGCCAAATAACACCAGGCATAATAAACCATAAGAGTGTGAAACAGATGCCACAGTTTTCTTTCCAGAACCATCTATGAATATAGTTCATTGTTTCTGAGTCACATAATTCATATCATGAAATGCCGCGAGGCATCTAAATAGTTTTGGGGGACTATCATCCGTTTAGGTTTCTTTAGTAGGAAATGAGGAACAGAAGCGCGAAATAAGGAACATAAGAAGGCAAAATGCACGTTCAAATCGTGAGGTGCGCCACCAGAGCAAGGATGACCAATTTAAATAATGGGATAGCTTGTACGCTGGCAAGTTTCCAACCTGAACACATATTTTGCGCAATTAGCGCATCAAAGGTCTAAAGGCAAAATGCCGCGAAAAGTGAAACATAAGGATCGAAAATTCTCTAATAAGTCCCAGAACTTAGATTTACCACCTGAATAAAAAACAGATATCTAGCCTAAACTTTAGGTTGAAATCTTCATAATATGACAGATTCGGCATTGTGAACGCGTGTATCGTATCATTTTGACATTTAATTTTGAAAATGTTTGCCTCTGGCGGCTGTCTCTTATTTAAATGACGTTTTATGCAAGATAAACGATCGATAGTAAAAATCTTATCCTTCTCCTGCCAGTATTATAGTATTACTGTCCGCAATTAGGAAGATATGTAAATAGTAAAATAGTATCTAATAGTAAATATTCATAAATAATTTTTTTCCTGTGATTTTGTCGATCCTCGTTCAGCGAAAAAACAGAGGATAAAATGCAAACAAAACTGCAAATTTTATGGAGGAAATGGTAGAGAAACAACAGTCGATCGAATTTCAAAAGAATTCGCTTTTTTTGTTTCATAGCATAGCGTAAGCAGGACTACAATATTTATATGAAGAACAATCAGCATATTCAAATGGTGTGAATGGAAGAGGACAAACCTGATAGATCCGGCTGTTGTAATCCTTGCCGAGTGATTGTTGTTTCAAATCCCGCTTCTTTTCTTCACCACAACAAAGAATTACCGTCAGGCTGGAAAAAATTGAGGTCGGAACATGTGTTAATTTCCTCCCACTTCAAAAGCAGAAAACCATGTGACTTTTCTGGTCTCGAGCCTCGAGGCTTGTGCCCTGAATCATGGCAAAATGAAACGCGCCGCAGTGTACCTATTTCAAAGCGCTTGCAATTTTCCCTGTGCTTAAGTTAGCTTTGGCCTTACAAGAAAGCGCTATCGTCTGCGCGAATCAAAGCCAGCAAAATACATCTTCGAGATCACATTAACTGATCAATAATATTTACAGTTCACTATTTCGACAATAAAACCAGCACCTGTGGGCTCCTGCGGTGTTTTCTACCCGCTGAAACTCATTTTCGCGTCAGGAACTTTGCAGTTATTGGTCGTGTTCGCCCAAACTAGCGCTTTATCTCGTTCCATATCAAGATTCAATCCCTGAAATTCTCATAATTGCCTCAAAACAGCTCTAACCATCATACATCAAAAAAGAAGTGCGAAGTTTTTAAAAAAAACAAACAAACATTTAGCACCAAAAAAACTCCGGGAAAATGACAGTAACAACAAAAACAACGAAATAAATTTTAGTCAAGAATAATAATGGACTAGATATGTATACTCACAACTTTTCGGAGAGCAAACTGAATCCAAATTGAGTTTTTTAATTACGACCCGAGCAACAGAAAATAGATTTGGACACCGTTTAAAAACCTATCTTCTGTAAATCAAAAAAAGTAATCTTGTCTATGCCTTTAATTTCGCCGAAACGGACTTAAATGGGGCGATTTAAAAAGGGTATTTTAAAGTGTCTATATTGTGCTTAAAATGTTTAAAAAGCTTTGTAATCTGAATGTGATTTGACAGCTCGTAATCTAACTTGTTGTAAATCGTTATTTTAAACCCAAACGCGTCGGAAAGGGCCTAATATGTAAACCAAACAATAAAATTACTAGAAACTCGGCAAACATTTGCAAATTTGATACGTCCGAATTCTGAAAGGAATTTAATGCGAAATTACTTTGTCATTTTAATCACAACTTTCGTATACCATGGTAAAATGAAAAATCGGATCGACCTTGAACGTTCAAAGAAGTTTCTTGCGAAAGGAAAGGACAAAAGTAGTACTGCAATTTCATAAGAAAAAAAACAACACAAAAGCGCCTTTATACAAAAATATGCAATTAGATCTATCTATAAAATTAAAAGAAATTCTATTTAATGCTGGCAATCAATTCAGATTCAGATATCAACAGCTGGTGAGTCATGCAATTATCAGCAATGTCCTGAAATTTAATGTTTTCAACTAGTAATAGGTATCTGAATTCTGAGCAAAAATCAGTCGAGTCTTTTTGCAATACTTTGAGTATCCATTGCTAAGGGAGGTTTCCTGAAAAAAGAAAATAACTCGCAATAATTTTGGCTCTATTAGAAACCCTGAAATCATCTCGAGCTTTAAAAACTGATCATTGAAAAAAGTTTTCTGACCCCGCCGACAATTATTGGTCCTTTCTGCCCCAAAAGTTCACGTTCATTGTTGCTAACTTAAACATTTCAGCTCTTCGAGAATGTTTTGGCCCTCACACAGCTTGTACGGCGATGATGGAGCCGTAACACAACATGTGTAACGAAATCTCAAGTTTTGACTTTCAATCTGACAGTCCACTTTTTTATGAGCCGCAGGAAAGCACTTTGCCTCATAGTTTGCCTGGAAAGCTATCTGGGGGCCTGGGCAGAGAAGGGGGAAGGGCGGGGTGGGAGTCCATATCTACATAGCCTTTGCTTCTTACAAGATAAATGGGATGACAATACAACCATTATTTGTTTCTGCACTTACGTGCACTGTTTAGATATGGGAACACTAGATATCTAACACACGGCACGGCCTCAGCACGTAACAGGGAAAATTTGGAAAGAATTCGAAGGGACCGAAAAATGAAAACAGGCAGCCACGCCTCCACTAGCCTCTACTTCCTCAAACATTCCATATGGTATAGGAGAAGTGATGTGATCAGTTTTAAAAGCAGAGATTTGAAACCTGTATTCTTGTATTCAAATTATTTGAAGCTTCCGCAAGCAAGTTTGATTAACATTTTTTTCTAATATTTGACGTTTCTTTATTCATTTTTCAAGACCATCGCCCCATTAGGATCCTCGCTTGAACACTTCAACGATGCCTGAGCCCTTTGATTCTCTCAATTAACCTGTAAGTTCTCCCCATAATTTCAACGCAGTATCCCGAAAACAAGTTCAGCCATTGCTAGCTTCCCTTATTTTCAAGTTCATAAGCAATGTTCAACATTTCGTGCACATGAACGATCTTTTCGCGAGGTTTTCCGCGTTCATTTCCCCTCTTTTGTTCAACTTGATCGATTTTGCGCCATTGATCAAAGAACACAGGTCTGACCCCTGGAAAACGAGAAAAAAAAAACAGATAGAAACTTTGAATAAATGAACAGGATATATACGCATATATTTCAATCCATGTACCGAAAGGTCAAGAGAGAGATAATCTTAACCCTTTACACCCAAACATCAGCATACATATCCCTCATACTGTTTTTTATAAATTTCCTATGACACTAACGATGAGAATTTACACAAATATCGAGAGCTTTTCAAATCTGAGATCATTTCCTTAATTCTCATGAGCCTAATGTTTGATTCAGCGGTGATATCTTGGTGAGAAATTAGATAGCAGTCGCCCTAAAGGGTTTAAGGCATTGTCATATGTCAGTGTCTCTGGTAGTGGACACTGAGGCTCTAGGGATAATTTCTACGACCTTCCCGAAAAATGTATCGTTCCAAAGGATTGGTCTGTAAACGGGGTTTGTGTGAAACAGGCCTCAATAACAACGCAGAAAGAAAAACGGAGGGAGGTCTTGGACAGGTTGTGTAACCCAGCTCAAATCTCCCCTTTGCATCGCTCTACGCTATTTTTGCAAACCGTCTAACACTGAAAACCCTTGTACGGGCTACTCTACAAATGCACTGGTCACTCATCTTCCGCACTTACCTCTTGAGTTTAGTAAGCTTTTTATCGCCTCGTATCCCTTAACTGGATCGACTTTTGTCTTTAAGTTACCTTCAATTCAAGGGAGACAGATAAAAGAAAACTCTGGTTGGAACACAACTTTTTCCTTTCCCTACCAGTCATTCATTCCCTGATGAGTAGGTCTTGAGGAAAACTCACCGGATTTTAGATCCTGTACAACAAGCTCTCCTGTTTGGAAGGCATCGTTCATTGTGGTTGCAATGACACCTACAGGTCCATTTCTCACCCAGCCACTGCAGTACAGACCTAACGTGACAAAACAATCACAAACAGGCAAACGATGCGGGGTTATCCATTCGAAAAAAACTTTGCCTGAAAGTTTCCCGATCGTCATTGTAATCCGTGCTACACACAGTCATCCTTACCCCTCCCTGCGAGTCTGTGGTTTTTTGCACTGCTTAAGTGTCTGTTCACTTTATCAAACGTTTAGTCAAACATTTTACTCGATTTAATGGCGATTGTCTGACACGCTTGAAAAAATGTTCGAAAGATGGTAGCGTTTGGCCAAAATGATCCAATATGTTCGTGTTCTCTTTATAGAAGTTGATAAAAAAGGTTCGGTAATGGAAACGCGAGAAAACAAGAAAACCCCACAAAGGCACGCTATTGAAAGTGTTAGCCCACCCAAATCGGTCTTAGGAACTTGGAATTTTGTCAAAGCATTACCTGGAATTAAAGCAACATCTTTGTCGGACGTTCCAGTATTGTCTTCGGAGGAAAAAAGTAATAATTAATGAACGAGTGAAAGAGTTTGTTTTAATACAAAAAAATTAACTTGAGGCGATCTCCTTGTAGCGCACCGTGCATCCTGTTGCACAGATCACCCAACATCACCACCAAGAAATCTTCGTTGGAGATGTGAAAGTCGGTGCTTCACAGACAATTAGCAACAATTTGGATTTCAGCACTCTTGCGTACCGACGGCTCAGTAAAAAAAATTCGCGCCAATCGGGTCGCTTAACATGTTACGTCATGGGCGCTGCTCTTTCACTACAAACAAAATCTCACACCAGAACATAAAAGAGCACGACAACAACGACGAAAACATCTCACACTAAACAGTCAAATCTACACTATAAAAATTTTCGATGGAGTACCGAAAGTTATTCTTGATTGATTTTACTTCATTTTGTTGTGTGTTTGTGCCAAAAACTTGCGCCACTTTCTCAACCACTCAGATTCAATTAAAACTAGCCACGACTTTGTCACTCGTGTTTTCCCGCGCTTCAGGTAGTTTGCTTGGTTTTACTTCGCAGGAATTTTCTCTGGCTCTTTGAGACATTTTCCTTGATATGACTGGCTGTTGTGATTACTTTTGTTTTGGTTTTACGACACTTATTCTAAAAGTACTCTTATGCTGATAACAATAATGGCTTCAATTTTTGTACTTTTGCTTACTTGCATCAACTACTCTTCCATTAATGTTGAGGATGACACCTTTCCTCCTGTCAAACGAAACCTCGTTATCAAGTGGGATGCTTTTGTATCCAATGCTACGAAAAACCTGAGAGAAAAAATACCGACAAATCAGTTAGCGAGCACTTAGCAAGCACTTACTTTGCGAGGAGAAGCCAAAAAAACAAGCCGAACGAGAAAGAAAAACACAGGGGAGTTGATTCATTTCACCGTAAAATTAGCAATAACTCGCCACTAACTGGAATAATTACAATTGCAGTCTCTCTCAGGCAACGTCCGTCGCGCCAGTGAAAAAAAACAGTGGAAAGAAAATTGATGATTGCGCGCTGCGCGGAACTCTGGAGGTGAGGCGCGCGAAAAGTAGGTGTATTTCATTCCCAGAGTTCCACACAGCGCGCTAACATCAATTTTCTTTAGTGAGTTTTTTTACTCACACGACACGACTTCGCAGAAAGGGAGAAACTTCTCGTAGTCTACGGATTTTACAATCTCTCACCAAGCCACACGGTAAATCCTCATAAACGCCAGTGCCACGGGCTTGAAATGTTCCATCACCCTGCTGCATGCAAACAAACCATACTGTATTAATTCATGGAGCGCATTTCGAGTGAGTGTCGTAAACGCAAGAGTCCATCGGTAGAAAAGAAACTATCAAAAGAGACAAATGAGAACGGATAGTTAAAACTAGCAAACAACTTGACGCCAAGGAAACACGAGTGGCCTTGTAGAGATTGGTTTCGTCTTGAATCTGATTGGATGAGAGGATGGAGCGAATTTTCCGGACCAATCACATGCCAGCGAAGTAAGGCAAGTCCAAAGTAATCCCAGATTACTTTCGGATATTTACCTCAACTAAGTTGTTGACTTCACATCTTACTCCTGATATTTTTCCTAACGCCGACAGAAACTCCACGGGAGTCCTCTGAAACTTAAGCCCCCAGGTTTTGTGCGTTGAATTTTGTGAGGTACCTCCATCTCTTTAAAAGAAAAAGAAAACAAAGATTGTCCAAATTAACGTATCAGTTAAAAGGAGGTGTTTGGTAGAGTTCATTTAACTTACATTGCTGTTTTGCACATCAGTTCTGTCAGTCTTTTTCGAGGTCTTGGAATACCTATAAAGAACACGAATCAAACACAATTAAGCCTGAAAATAACGTGGAAAAATCTTTAAATAATACATAGATTCTTATAGCCGCTAGCCAATAAAACGCCAACGAAATGTTTCTTCAGACAGGTCACAAAGCACATGGCCATAACAGCGTAAAAAGCTTCCAGATATTTCCTTAACCAGAAGCTTAAATTGAAAATACAACCTACTAGAGAGCTTTTCTTGTATTGTTCTGAAGTCTTCAGGATTAAATGTAGCTTTACAACCTGGTAACTTAGTCATTTCACGTAATTCCTTGATAGTGAAAGAAACCTGGAGAGCAAAAAATTAAAAACAATTAACAAATCAAGAAACCTATACGAACAGTATCTATACTGATGTAAAAGAAGATGGTAAATTTTTTAATTTAATTTAAGCCTGATGATACAATTATTAAATAAAATATGATGTTGTTCAGTTAATGTCACAGGCATACTTGGAGAAAAAGAACTCTAAGTGCTTCTACTAGGAGTCCAGCCTTACCTACGTGTCAATATGTGAACAAGAAATCATATTGTAGTAGCATGCAGGATGTTTGTCACTATGAGCCTAGTTAAACAGCCAAGCCTGCCACACAAGTCTTCTATAGCTCAGCAGTAGGAGATCTGAAGTACTAACCACAAGGTAAAAAGTTTGAGTCCTATAGGGAGCATTTGGAGTTTTTTTTTTTCGAGCATGCCTGAGTCATTCGCTCAATGACAACACTGATCTTTCACCCAGTAGCAGAATTTACCTCTCCTTTTTCATTGACTGCGTTACATTGAAAACTCTTTTGCAACATGGCAAATCTTAAAAAAATTAGCAAAATGTGCATTTGATTTTGCTGCTATGTTACACTCACCTGCAGAGGTCCCCTTCTTCCCACTATGTAAACTGTGTTTACTTGACTCTTCTTCAACAGTTCCAAGGCATGATCACAAATGTCTGTTTTCTAACAAAGGTGTAAGATAGGAAGAAATACCAAAATTTTAAAAGTCACTAGGCTAAGCCTATTTTCTTTTTTCAAAGAATTTCTCTGTATGATGGTATGCGCTGGTTAATAATTGTCTGTATCAGAGCTTTTTAACCGGCTTTAGTTGGTCGACTTAAAATTACATTTTGAGATGTATGATGATAAGAGACCTTATTATATAGTCAACAAAATATCGTGTTTCTGATTGGTCAATGATGAATGCATAAATAGATTATAGAGTGCAATAGAGGTTATAGAGTGCAATACGGAGAAGTTGCCATGGAAACACAGGGGAAGCGCCAAATTTGAACACCAACTTATAAAAAAATGGCTGACAGAGTTCGGCTTGTAATATTTTCTGAGAAACTTTCAAGAACTTCACGCTTGATTTACCTATCACAACATTACATTTTTTGATTGGTTCAAATAAAACATGTGAGCATTTTGGAACCCATTGAAGTGTTTTTTGTAGTACGTAAGGCGTGCAGAGTAGCGCGATGGAGTAATTTTGTCGAGAATATAATAAATAAAAAATCATATGAACCTGCTCGTGCATTTCGTGATTTATGGTCACTCGTGATGTTTTGAAAGTTCTCAAATTGCACTCGCCTACGGCTCATGCAATTTTGAGAACTTTCAAAACATCACTCGTGCCCATAAATCACAAAATGCACTCGCGTTCATACGATTTCCTATACTTATTTGGATGCTTTGATTTGATTTTCAACACACATGACAAACTGTTGGAGGTTCAGGAACCACCTTGGTTTTCTTTTTGAAAAGTTTAACACCTGAGAAAGTGCATAGCACATCAGCCCTTCCAAAATTTTACTTAAACATTGTTCAATGAAAATAATAAAAATACATGTTTAAAATTACTCTTGCGTATGACAATGAATCAGAGCCCATTATTCTTTTTGTTTGGAAGTAGCAGAGATGTGAAAAGCTGACAGAATGCTTGTTATTAATTACCTCTAAAAGTTCTATTGGACTGAGTAGAATCCTTAATCCTTTTTATACAAAAATATGCAATTAGATCTATCTATAAAATTAAAAGAAATTCTATTTAATGCTGGCAATCAATTCAGATTCAGATATCAACAGCTGGTGAGTCATGCAATTATCAGCAATGTCCTGAAATTTAATGTTTTCAACTAGTAATAGGTATCTGAATTCTGAGCAAAAATCAGTCGAGTCTTTTTGCAATACTTTGAGTATCCATTGCTAAGGGAGGTTTCCTGAAAAAAGAAAATAACTCGCAATAATTTTGGCTCTATTAGAAACCCTGAAATCATCTCGAGCTTTAAAAACTGATCATTGAAAAAAGTTTCTGACCCCGCCGACAATTATTCGTCCTTTCTGCCCCAAAAGTTCACGTTCATTGTTGCTAACTTAAACATTTCAGCTCTTCGAGAATGTTTTGGCCCTCACACAGCTTGTACGGCGATGATGGAGCCGTAACACAACATGTGTAACGAAATCTCAAGTTTTGACTTTCAATCTGACAGTCCACTTTTTTATGAGCCGCAGGAAAGCACTTTGCCTCATAGTTTGCCTGGCAAGCTATCTGGGGGCCTGGGCAGAGAAGGGGGAAGGGCGGGGTGGGAGTCCATATCTACATAGCCTTTGCTTCTTACAAGATAAATGGGATGACAATACAACCATTATTTGTTTCTGCACTTACGTGCACTGTTTAGATATGGGAACACTAGATATCTAACACACGGCACGGCCTCAGCACGTAACAGGGAAAATTCGGAAAGAATTCGAAGGGACCGAAAAATGAAAACAGGCAGCCACGCCTCCACTAGCCTCTACTTCCTCAAACATTCCATATGGTATAGGAGAAGTGATGTGATCAGTTTTAAAAGCAGAGATTTGAAACCTGTATTCTTGTATTCAAATTATTTGAAGCTTCCGCAAGCAAGTTTGATTAACATTTTTTTCTAATATTTGACGTTTCTTTATTCATTTTTCAAGACCATCGCCCCATTAGGATCCTCGCTTGAACACTTCAACGATGCCTGAGCCCTTTGATTCTCTCAATTAACCTGTAAGTTCTCCCCATAATTTCAACGCAGTATCCCGAAAACAAGTTCAGCCATTGCTAGCTTCCCTTATTTTCAAGTTCATAAGCAATGTTCAACATTTCGTGCACATGAACGATCTTTTCGCGAGGTTTTCCGCGTTCATTTCCCCTCTTTTGTTCAACTTGATCGATTTTGCGCCATTGATCAAAGAACACAGGTCTGACCCCTGGAAAACGAGAAAAAAAAAACAGATAGAAACTTTGAATAAATGAACAGGATATATACGCATATATTTCAATCCATGTACCGAAAGGTCAAGAGAGAGATAATCTTAACCCTTTACACCCAAACATCAGCATACATATCCCTCATACTGTTTTTTATAAATTTCCTATGACACTAACGATGAGAATTTACACAAATATCGAGAGCTTTTCAAATCTGAGATCATTTCCTTAATTCTCATGAGCCTAATGTTTGATTCAGCGGTGATATCTTGGTGAGAAATTAGATAGCAGTCGCCCTAAAGGGTTTAAGGCATTGTCATATGTCAGTGTCTCTGGTAGTGGACACTGAGGCTCTAGGGATAATTTCTACGACCTTCCCGAAAAATGTATCGTTCCAAAGGATTGGTCTGTAAACGGGGTTTGTGTGAAACAGGCCTCAATAACAACGCAGAAAGAAAAACGGAGGGAGGTCTTGGACAGGTTGTGTAACCCAGCTCAAATCTCCCCTTTGCATCGCTCTACGCTATTTTTGCAAACCGTCTAACACTGAAAACCCTTGTACGGGCTACTCTACAAATGCACTGGTCACTCATCTTCCGCACTTACCTCTTGAGTTTAGTAAGCTTTTTATCGCCTCGTATCCCTTAACTGGATCGACCTTTGTCTTTAAGTTACCTTCAATTCAAGGGAGACAGATAAAAGAAAACTCTGGTTGGAACACAACTTTTTCCTCTCCCTACCAGTCATTCATTCCCTGATGAGTAGGTCTTGAGGAAAACTCACCGGATTTTAGATCCTGTACAACAAGCTCTCCTGTTTGGAAGGCATCGTTCATTGTGGTTGCAATGACACCTACAGGTCCATTTCTCACCCAGCCACTGCAGTACAGACCTAACGTGACAAAACAATCACAAACAGGCAAACGATGCGGGGTTATCCATTCGAAAAAAACTTTGCCTGAAAGTTTCCCGATCGTCATTGCAATCCGTGCTACACACAGTCATCCTTACCCCTCCCTGCGAGTCTGTGGTTTTTTGCACTGCTTAAGTGTCTGTTCACTTTATCAAACGTTTAGTCAAACATTTTACTCGATTTAATGGCGATTGTCTGACACGCTTAAAAAAATGTTCGAAAGATGGTAGCGTTTGGCCAAATGATCCAACATGTTCGTGTTCTCTTTATAGAAGTTGATAAAAAAGGTTCGGTAATGGAAACGCGAGAAAAAAAACCCCACAAAGGCACGCTATTGAAAGTGTAAGCCCACCCAAATCGGTCTTAGGAACTTGGAATTTTGTCAAAGCATTACCTGGAATTAAAGCCACATCTTTGTCGGACGTTCCAGTATTGTCTTCGGAGGAAAAAAGTAATAATTAATGAACGAGTGAAAGAGTTTGTTTTAATACAAAAAAATTAACTTGAGGCGATCTCCTTGTAGCGCACCGTGCATCCTGTTGCACAGATCACCCAACATCACCACCAAGAAATCTTCGTTGGAGATGCGAAAGTCGGTGCTTCACAGACAATAAGCAACAATTTGGATTTCAGCACTCTTGCGTGCCGACGGCTCAGTAAAAAAATTCACGCAAATCGGGTCGCTTAACATGTTACGTCATGGGCGCTGCTCTTTCACTACAAACAAAATCTCACACTGACCAGAACATAAAAGAGCACGACAACAACGACGAAAACATCTCATACTAAACAGTCAAATCTACATTATAAAAATTCAATTGATGAGAAATTTTCGATGGAGTACCGAAAGTTATTCTTGATTGGTTTTGCTTCATTTTGTTGTGTGTTTGTGCCAAAAACTTGCGCCACTTTCTCAACCACTCAGATTCAATTAAAACTAGCCACGACTTTGTCACTCGTGTTTTCCCACGCTTCAGGCAGTTTGCTTGGTTTTACTTGGCAGGAATTTTCTCTGGCTCTTTGAGACATTTTCCTTGATATGACTGGCTGTTGTGATTACTTTTGTTTTGGTTTTACGACACTTATTCTAAAAGTACTCTTATACTGATAACAATAATGGCTTCAATTTTTGCACTTTTACTTACTTGCATCAACTACTCTTCCATTAATGTTGAGGATGACACCTTTCCTCCTGTCAAACGGAACCTCGTTATCAAGTGGGATGCTTTTGTATCCAATGCTACGAAAAACCTGAGAGAAAAAATACCGACAAATCAGTTAGCGAGCACTTAGCAAGCACTTACTTTGCGAGGAGAAGCCAAAAAAACAAGCCGAACGAGAAAGAAAAACACAAGGGAGTTAATTCATTTCACCGTAAAATTAGCAATAACTCGCCACTAACTGGAATAATTACAATTGCAGTCTCTCTCAGGCAACGTCCGTCGCGCCAGTGAAAAAAAAACAGTGGAAAGAAAACTGATGATTGCGCGCCGCGCGGAACTCTGGAGGTGAGGCGCGCGAAAAGTAGGTGTATTTCATTCCCAGAGTTCCACACAGCGCGCTAACATCAATTTTCTTTAGTGAGTTTTTTTACTCACACGACACGACTTCGCAGAAAGGGAGAAACTTCTCGTAGTCTACGGATTTTACAATCTCTCACCAAGCCACACGGTAAATCCTCATAAACGCCAGTGCCACGGGCTTGAAATGTTCCATCACCCTGCTGCATGCAAACAAACCATACTGTATTAATTCATGGAGCGCATTTCGAGTGAGTGTCGTAAACGCAAGAGTCCATCGGTAGAAAAGAAACTATCAAAAGAGACAAATGAGAACGGATAGTTAAAACTAGCAAACAACTTGACGCCAAGGAAACACGAGTGGCCTTGTAGAGATTGGTTTCGTCTTGAATCTGATTGGATGAGAGGATGGAGCGAATTTTCCGGACCAATCACATGCCAGCGAAGTAAGGCAAGTCCAAAGTAATCCCAGATTACTTTCGGATATTTACCTCAACTAAGTTGTTGACTTCACATCTTACTCCTGATATTTTTCCTAACGCCGACAGAAACTCCACGGGAGTCCGCTGAAACTTAAGCCCCCAAGTTTTGTGCGTTGAATTTTGTGAGGTACCTCCATCTCTTTAAAAGAAAAAGAAAACAAAGATTGTCCAAATTAATGTATCAGTTAAAAGGAGGTATTTGGTAGAGTTCATTTAACTTACATTGCTGTTTTGCACATCAGTTCTGTCAGTCTTTTTCGAGGTCTTGGAATACCTATAAAGAACACGAATCAAACACAATTAAGCCTGAAAATTACGTGGAAAAATCTTTAAATAATACATAGATTCTTATAGCCGCTAGCCAATAAAACGCCAACGAAATGTTTCTTCAGACAGGTCACAAAGTACATTGCCATAACAGCGTAAAAAGCTTCCAGATATTTCCTTAACCAGAAGCTTAAATTGAAAATACAACCTACTAGAGAGCTTTTCTTGTATTGTTCTGAAGTCTTCAGGATTAAGTGTAGCTTTACAACCTGGTAACTTAGTCATTTCACGTAATTCCTTGATAGTGAAAGAAACCTGGAGAGCAAAAAATTAAAAACAATTAACAAATCAAGAAACCTATACCAACAGTATCTATACTGATGTAAAAGAAGATGGTAAATTTTTAAATTTAATTTAAGCCTGATGATACGATTATTAAATAAAATATGATGTTGTTCAGTTAATGTCACAGGCATACTTGGAGAAAAAGAACTCTAAGTGCTTCTACTAGGAGTCCAGCCTTACCTACGTGTCAATATGTGAACAAGAAATCATATTGTAGCAGCATGCAGGATGTTTGTCACTATGAGCCTAGTTAAACAGCCAAGCCTGCCACACAAGTCTTCTATAGCTCAGCAGTAGGAGATCTGAAGTACCAATCACAAGGTAAAAAGTTTGAGTCCTATAGGGAGCATTTGGAGTTTTTTTTTCCGAGCATGCCTGAGTCATTCACTCAATAACAACACTGATCTTTCACCCAGTAGCAGAATTTATCTCTCCTTTTTCATTGACTGCATTACATTGAAAACTCTTTCGCAACATTGTAAATCTTAAAAAATTAGCAAAATGTGCATTTGATTTTGCTGCTATGTTACACTCACCTGCAGAGGTCCCCTTCTTCCCACTATGTAAACTGTGTTTACTTGACTCTTCTTCAACAGTTCCAAGGCATGATCACAAATGTCTGTTTTCTAACAAAGGTGTAAGATGGGAAGAAATACCAAAATTTTAAAAGTCACTAGGCTAAGCCTATTTTCTTTTTTCAAAGAATTTCTCTGTATGATGGTATGTGCTGGTTAATAATTGTCTGTATCAGGGCTTTTTAACCTGCTTTAATTGGTCAAACTTCAACTTGAAATTACATTTTGAGATGTATGATGATAAGAGACCTTATTTGGATGCTTTGATTTGATTTTCAACACACATGACAAACTGTTGGAGGTTCAGGAACCACCTTGGTTTCTTTTTTAAAAGTTTAACACCTGACAAACTGCATAGCACATCAGTCCTTCCAAAATTTTACTTAAACATTGCTCAATGGAAACAATAAAAATACACATTTAAAATTACTCTTGCATATGACAATGAATCAAAGCCCATTATTCTTTATGTTTGGAAGTAGCAGAGATGAGAAAAACTGAAAGAATGCTTGTAATTAATTACCTCTAAAAGTTCTATTGGACTGAGTAGAATCCTTGCAACATCAAGAGCAACATTACCCTGACCCAATATGACAGCAGTTTCTGAGCTCAGATCTGGTTCTAACTGTAAACAGTGGATTCAATTAGCAAAACAGAAAAATAGAGAGAGACCACAAAACAAACATACACTTATAATTTATAAGCAATAAAATGTGTTTGTCCCTCAGCTACCTCAGTTCAAACAAAAAAAACCATTTTTTTATTTTGGTTGATGGCCAAAGATACTTGGAATATTTGATCATGTCTCACTGATTAACCCTTTAACTCCAAGTGATAAACATGTAACTTCTCCTTATAGTATCCATACATTATTCAGCAAACAGGTAATGAGAATACTCAAACTCATCAGGTACAAGGTATTACCTTGATTGAACACCAAATTCTTGTAACTAATTAACAAGGAAATGTGTAGCAGCTAGAGGGGAGAATTAACAATCAGATCTTGGGAGTTAAAGGGTTAACAAATACACTTTATTGTTACAATTCTGGAAAATAGAATGAGAAAAAAATTTACCAATGTTAAATTTGTATTATGCACTATGTTATCTCAGTCACTGGAAAATCATTATCATGTGGTATTCATGTACACAGTTTAAGATTTATACATTTGGAATTAAGTGTATTTTGGAGTAAGTTTAGCTTTTGTTTAATTAAATTTGATCATATAAATAACTGCAGGGCAGGGTAGCATGAGGAAACAGCAATAAAATTACATACTTGAGAATTAGCTGGTAATCCATTATACCATTCCACAAATGCTCTTGCTGAATATACTCCAGGTAAATCCTATGAAGTTGTAAGTACATATGAGTATTCTGTACTACCATTATAATTGACTACTGAAAAAATCCTTCTCAGGACTACACTCACCCAGACCATCAGACTAAACTATCACATGACTAATTATTCCCAAATTGTCACAGAATAGGTGGATTACTGACCGGGCAACCAAGCATTAGAAATATCCTGTTCAGATTAAGAAAAAATGACATTTTACCTCACCAGGAATTCCAAATGTTCGGTCATCTTCTGCTCCATAACACTGCAAACCAAGGGAAATCATTTGACAAGAGACATTTGATCATACCATCTTAAGATTGCTTATCAGGATTGTTCTATCACTGAATGAATTCCTATCAACTGGATGGTGGATTCATTAGGATGATAATGTTGCTTAAGTATACACTAGTTCCCATTGATTTAAAATATAGAGATGAACACATAGATATGTTGAATATAAGGACATGCTGATGATGATCTCAAGCTGGGTCTTGAGATCATCTAATTCAGTCACTACTCCCAACAAAAGTGCTTCCCATGAATATCCTTGCCCAGACAGTCACACTGAATGATTGTCAATTCACAATGCTAGGTACAAACCACATTTCTCGCAAAACACCTGTAGCCAATAGAGTTTTCAGAATGTTATACTTTATTTTAGATTTGAATATCTTTTTAAAATCTGTCTTAAATCGCCTAATGTACATAATAAAACTAAATTCTCTCTATCTTACCAAGATAACAGCATCATAAGCTTGGAGTAACTCTGTAAGTTTCACATCTTTTCCAACATTTACATTTCCAATAAAAGTACATCTGTCAGATGAGGCTGTAGTTGTGAACTGGTTTATGCAGTTCTGCATAACAAGAGTACTAAATCATGTCACTGACATTTCACTTGATTTAAAACAGTTAAGTCTATAAACAGCTCAAGACAATTGACTCACATATCTGACAGAGTATATCCCAGTTTCTATGGTAAGAAGCAGCAAGGCATACTGTTAATCAACTAAATACAGTGCTTTCAATAAGACCCAGCACCTGCCAGAGCTCTGGCTGGTATTCTGTTGTGAAGTACTGGGTATACTTTGGAAGCTTTCGAGCAAACTCACAAAGTGAGACCTAAAACACCTTGAGTTCTTTCAGTTGACTTTTACCTTTCTAAGCAGGTTTTGATAAAAATGATTGATATTTTCTTATCATATATTCCTGTATACATTTCATAAATTTCCAGCAAAAAAAGATTTTGAGTTTCCAAGGACATACTAACTTAAATTTTGCTAATCAGTAACCATATGTCCTTTCAGAAGACTTTTTGGGTGAAACTCAGGGAACATGCTTGCATGTCAGCAAATGGAAAATTTGATTGGGGGAGTAGTGTAGTGATACTCCTACTTGCTTCATGTGTGCAAACACTAAAATAGCCTTGCCTTAGTTTCAGGATGATCAGGGGCAATTCCAAATCTTGCTAAGCCGAATGGTACAGGAAGACGTTCATAAACATCAGTCACAGCATCTTCATGGGACTGCAAAAATTAACATACACCAGTCAGTTTCCGACTCCATAAGGAAAAAGGGGGAGGGGGGAACGTACCCCCCTCCCTCCACCCCACGCCCTTTTCCGAAGCCAGTCACTGAAAGGGAACAAGCAATAATAATTATTTAAAATGCCTACCTTCAAAATTTGCTGCGCTGTGTAAAATCCCGCAGGACCACTGCCTACAATACCTACATGCGGTCTGTGTTTTTGATGTTTACTAACAGACACCGAAAAACACCTGAGATGTGTAGTGAACAACCTCCGAACGCCAGATTGCACAGAGCTTGAGATAGCGTTGCAAAGACTTAATGATGGCTTCAGAGATGTCTTCATAACCTTTTAGAGCTTTACCTCTTGTTCTCCCTTTTTTCTAAGAATGATCAGTGATCAGTCTTCAGATCACCGTAGATTGTGTGGTTTGCCATGGATTACTGAACTGAGTCCACGATAAACTTTGGATTTATAGACAAATATTCTGGTGGTGTAACAGTCATCTAGTGAACATCTATGTCATAGATTTTCAACATGGCGGAAGCGAGTGGCGGGGAAAACACTTCTTCGCCTTCTGCAACAACATCTACCGATAGCAGCGATCAAGCTACAAGTGGAGACTCACTGAAAGGAAAGCCCACTTGCATATTATGTCTTGGTATGGCTGGATCTGGAAAGACAACTTTTGTGCAGGTATATATTAAACGGTTCCTTCGGTTGTCAAAAAGAGATAGAACGTTCCGATTGCGTTAATTAGGTCCCACGTGCCCTTGATGCGTTCGATCACATCGAGGAGAGATAATTCGTTTGGCTTCCAGAATTATGATTCAAGCGTAACACTTCTACATTATACTGGAAAAATGATCCTTGTTACTCACTGCAGTGATGACAACAATCCTCGTAGTTTTTGAATGAACTTTATGAATGATTTGGGGAAAAAAATTGGCCAAATGATTTCACTATTCTTTAAGACATAATTTCTTATATAAGTTTGAGTTTGCAATGAAATTATCGACTTCTTAAATGACTGACTGAAGAGTTTGTATTTTTAAATGAATTGCATTGAAATGAAAGTCCACTTGTCCGCAAGTTATCGCAAGTTATGAAGCAAGAATGGAGAAACGCTTCGAATAATCAGTATGTTGAAATCTTAAGGTTAAGGTAACATGAATGTACTTAACCCTTATCTCTCATCACCAGGACAGAATATCTCCTTCCAATATCAATACAATATCAAGTAGGCAAGTGATAAGAAAAAAGAAAAATATCAATTAGGAGATTATTTTTTGATCCAGTACCAAATTCTACAAACTAACATTGCAAGAATTATATATCAGACAGTAGGGAGAATTGCTAATGAGATCTTGGGAGTGAAAGGATAAAACTTCCAAGAAACTAAAACCATTCTGTAACCTTTCAGAGACTAACAGCACACTTGTATGCTAAAAAGGAGACTCCTTACGTTGTCAACCTTGACCCAGCTGTGAAAGAAGTACCATATCCAGCAAACATTGACATCAGAGACTCAGTGAACTATAAAGAAGTCATGAAACAGTACAAGTTAGGACCAAATGGGGGAATTGTTACATCACTGAACCTGTTTGCAACAAGATTTGATCAGGTTATGAGCTTTCTGGACAAGAAACAGTCAAATGAGTTCAAGTTAGTAATGCTTTCATAATTGCAAAATGAAGCCAAAATGAGCTAGTTTTACAAGGATACCACTAAATTTTTTAAGAAATTTGATTCATTGAACAGTGAATTTTTTCACATTCTAAAGATTTATGTGAACCATGTTACTTCCAGGATTTTAAAGCTACCTCTCCTTTATTTTTTGTATTTCTTTGATGGCTAATCAAAAATTACTTATCTCCAAAAAAAAAGCTGTAAAGGAGCCTAGATGATAATATCACTCTCATTTATCGAGCACAATTTTTTTTTTTGCCATTTAATTCATATTCCCAGTAAGCATCTGATATCAGATTAAATATACTATTATTTCATTGCAGGTTTGCTATCTTTGACACGCCAGGCCAGATAGAAGTATTCACTTGGTCAGCATCAGGGGCCATCATAACTGAGGCACTCGCATCTTCCTTTGCCACAGTTGTTGTGTACATAATAGACACAGCAAGAAGCACAAATCCTGTCACTTTCATGTCCAATATGCTGTATGCCTGCAGTATCTTGTACAAGACCAAATTACCATTTGTAGTTGTTCTAAATAAGGTGATTTAAGTTTTGTTTTCTCTGCTGGTATAGACCAGAAGTGTCTGTCTTATTTCCAGGCCTAAGTCAAGTCTCTCAGAGTTCTTCTTTCAGGTGGTAACCAGTAAAAATTAACTTCCTATAGTACCTTTTCTTACTGCCTAAAATCGCTTGGGAAAAAAAAAGGTTGCACTACTAGTTTTAAAATTTATTTTACCCATGATGTTTAACGTAAGATGAGAATGCTGAGTCTCTTGGTATGATATCAAAATCTGTTTGAGTCAGCATTTGGCATTTAGTGCTACAATCTAAAAAAAGAATGTAACAAGGCCAAAAACCATACTTTTTCAATTTACTTGAGGATCGCATTTTACTACAGATAACTGAACCAACAATATTTTTCATTTTTAGACAGATATTGTCGATCATAACTTTGCTGTTGAATGGATGCAAGATTTTGAAGTGTTTGAAGAGGCTTTGTCTCAAGATACAACTTACATGTCAAGTTTGACAAGGTCAATGAGTTTAGTCCTTGACGAGTTCTATCAGAATCTTCGGACCGTAGGTGTATCATCAATGACTGGGGCTGGTTTTGAGGAGTTCTTAAAGGCAGTAGACAATGCTGTTGTGGAGTTTGAGACTCAGTACAAACCAGGTAAAATACTTTGAGATATGTTAACCATTTTACTCCCTAGATCTTCTACCTGATAAGTTTTAAGTACTCTTATTGCCTGGACTCTTGATGATGTATGGATATTATAGGGAGAAGTTGCATTTTAATCATTTCTGGATTCATTTGCAAAATACCATGTTTCACCTTGGTCTAAAGAGTGGGGGAGACCACTGACCTGAAAGTTGGTGCTGGATTCTGGGCTGAGAGGTCCAGTCTCAAGACCTTGTTGGGTGATGTTGGGGTGTTCTTGGGAAACCACTCTCCACTAAGAAATATGAATGGGTGTGGGCAAACTGTCAGGAATCCCTGAGAAATTGCTGGGATGGTACCCTGCACTGGACTGTCTTCCTATCCCAGAGGAGTAGAAAAACTGCTTGTTACTCCTCGCCACAGTGACTGATATAAGCTCTGCCTGGATGGGTCACTTGGCCCAAATAGAGACTTACCACTTTTTTGTAACTTGAAGTTAAGAAGGATTTTTTAGCTTTTCCCATGAGTGTGGAACATTAAAAAAATCAGTCAGAGTCCCTCACAAGGTGGGATACTCAACAATGAAATTGAAAGATCTGGGGTTCAAATTATTTGGGTCATGCTCCAAGACGTGTTACATATTTCCCTAAAACTGTAGTTGCCTGTTCATAGACATCTATTTCTTTTAAATTTTTTTCTTGGAAACTAAACATGTGAGCCAGTGTCTTTAAAGAATTACTTGTCAGACTCTGAGAATGAAAGGGTTACAAGTGATGCTATCCACTTTATTTTACATTTCCTTCCATTTTCCTCAGAATATGAAAGGCTGAAAAAGGAAAAAGAAGAGAAGGCAAAAAAAGATAGAGAAGACCAACTAAAAAAGGTGCAGCAAGACTTGGGCAAAGGAGAGGCTGTTGCTATGGAAACAATCAAAACTGGTGCCCAGGCCATTGAGTCTGCACATGCAACTCCCTTCCATATCTCCCTTGGTGCTGATTTGGATAGTGATGATGATGATGAAAGAGGAGATGAGGAGGAGTGGGACGAAGAGGAAATAAAGGAACATGAATCCTTCAAGAGATTCTTAGAAAAGGAGAAACAAAAGGGGCAACATGCTAAAAAGGAAGAAAGTGGCTAACTGTTCAAGTCAAATGCGTTGAAAAAAAAAACAGACCTTGAGACTATATTTATCAGAAGAGCAAAAAAATGATGTTATTTTATGCACAATTATGTTATACACTAAAATTAATTAGTAGCCTGATAGGAAAGGAATTACTTCAGTCTGTAAATCAGCCAATATACATGTCAATTGTGAATGATAAGTTTTTCAAACATTTTAGCTCACACAGCTGCTTAAAATGTGGCAACAGACATCGAACTGTTTTCAACTTCTTATTCCTCTCAGTTTCATTGCTCAAAGCTCCCACTAAACAGCTGGTCATTCAGGCAGCAGGCATTTTGGTCAGAGCCAGGGTAAGTATATTATCAAGTTTTGGTGCAAAGCAGGTTATGCTGAACAAATTTTTATCTTAATCACTTTGACAAAATCGTTTCCTCGATTTGATATGATTCATAAATCAATCTCCCTTGGTAAGACTTGTAGCTCATGTTAGCTTTATACTTCCTGTAGAGTACATGTCTTGAAAGGGATGAGGTTATGGTGGTGTCTGGATGCATATGAAAGTAGTCCCGTTTAGACTAGGAGATTTGTAGTCTAAGGAGTATTATGTTCGCGGAGTAAAAAGCCAAGAGAGGCTTGGGTCGGGTCGGGTACTCGGTTAAAGAACGCGACCAGACCCAAACTTCTCTCGTTTTGTCACTCCTCCGCCACTATATTGCTGTCTACTATTGCGCTTTCAGTTACTAACTTAGCGCCTGGAATAGGTTACCAAAGTATTTTTGAAGAACATCATTTACTCCCCCTTGGCATGAGCTTAGTAAAAGTGAATGTCCTCGAAAAGCCATACGAGGTAGTCTGAAATAAATTTATGCCTCCTTGCAAGGGGTATTTAATCTTTTTGGTTCTCAAGGACTGAAAAATTACACACAACCGTTAGGGTTCTACAGGAGTACTTAAGATCTGCGGCGAGGCCAAATTTTTAGGCGAAACACCAACTTTATTGTAGAAAGTTGAGATAAAAAAAGAAACGCATTTCAAGGACAAACGTTTGATAAAGGAAACATCCAAGTAAAAATATTTTTAACATCAAGTACAGAGTAAATACCATTACCAGTGTCAGCTGGATATAAGGATTACTAATCAGATCAAAGGAAACGAGCCATGAAATTGCATCTAAATTCCTTGTTGTTTCTGCTCTCTTTGATCCTATGCAGTAATTAACACAATCAAATTTAATTAGAATCATCATCCGTTTTCTGTAGTGAGGCAATTAGTGAAGTAACCCTGGGCCCTAGTAACAATACAGGCATTGTTTACATACCATTGGATTAACAAAACTAAACTGACAGCTGTAGACATCTATCACAGACTGTGTTGATTTACTTAAATTTAATTTTCTCCTGGGTGGTCGAAGGCTGGGAGTCAAAAGAAAACGGAATGTCTGAGGTTAAAAATAGTTGCCTGGTAATAGAAATACAGTCTTTTGTGGTCACGTCCTCGTCATCGAGTTAAAGGCTTTTTTCTTGCGAAAGGGGTTAAGAAATTAATCTTTAGGGCGTGATCGCCTACCTGAAAAAAAGGGAAAAGATGAGTCTGTCAGTTTTTTCAAGGG
The DNA here is from genome assembly GCF_036669915.1 of Pocillopora verrucosa. Classification (NCBI taxonomy): domain Eukaryota; kingdom Metazoa; phylum Cnidaria; class Anthozoa; order Scleractinia; family Pocilloporidae; genus Pocillopora; species Pocillopora verrucosa. The sequence continues at coordinate 7,523,281 of NC_089319.1, forward strand.
TAATTCAACTTCAGTGGCATCACCGCTCCACGGCCGTGTTTATATATCCTTGTTTGTGTGCATATATTCCAATACTGTTTTTCCCTTTTAATTTTCACCCCCATAGGCCAGCTCGTGGAGGCGATACTGCATCATTCCAAGTTAAATTTTCCATTTTTGTTCATTTAAGGTTTGCTGGTTTAAGAAACCTGAACGCTATTCAAAAACAATCGAGTCTCGTTTGCCAACTGATGTCAAGACCTCGCCGCGTGAGTTGATTATTTGTAACGTCTGCGCGCGAGGTCGTCGCGAATAGCTCGTGTCTCCCTCTTCTCGAGCGGGCATCTCCTTCCACTCACCTCGCGAGTCTCCCTTGTGATCACTCTCTTCTGCCTTACCACTAACAGAAGCCCGTTCCTATCCTGAAAAACAAAATTAAAAAAGAAGGGAACTCAGTTTAGACATGGCCTAGCCATAAAGTTTGAGACGTGTCATGGTGTTTTGTAAACAAAAGCAAGAAGCAAGCTTCTCGATCTTTTACGAGATATTACGGCACCACTTGATCATAATCAGTAACTTTCTTGATGATACTTGATAATACACAGTAATACTCAGTAAACACTTCACAAGGCTCTTGAGAAAAAAGTGCATCTAGTTTGAATCGGTGAAGGTATATTTTTAATGATGAGGGTTAGGATGTTTTTCATTTTTCGGCGAGAAATTTGTGGTTTTCCTTAGCTTCGCTATGCTGTTGATTCTACTTCCATGGGTTGTACTATCAGTTCTGAGTGCAACTAAAAATATTTTGTCCAAATATGCTATTCGTCGCTGGATGAGATCGATATGTTACAATCTATGACGATTTTTTTTGTCAGTCTGCAAGCCAGCGATACGGAAAATATATCGACTTAAACGGGTTTTTAAGGCCTCAGCTTCATGCTTTCCATTGACATATCCAATTGCCCCTCCCTCCCCCCTCATCCCTCCCTGGGAAAAGGCGCAGTCCCGGTTTTTTAATGGGAAAGCATTCAGCAGGAATTAAACATGAAAATACGCAAATTAGTGTCGAATGACAAGACTTCGAGAGAAGGATGCTTTGTTTTCTTACTGAGCTTTCGTTGCAATTCTTCAGTATAAAAATTGCTGCAGCTAAGTGAAGCCGAGGTCGTACTCAGGCCAATAACGAGAGCCATAAAGAACCGGAAGACAAAGGTCTCGACTGGTTTGCATATTCAAAGGACGAACGTGTTCTTCTGCAAATTCTTTGGAAGTGTCTGTTGGGAAGGACTGGCATCAAGGAAAATAAAGTTAAAGAAGTCCTTTCCTGACCAGCAAAAAATTTTTGAGGATGGCCCTCCCTCTTTCGAGCCCCGTCATAACACCCCCACCCCTCTTACCGCAACCGAAAACCTTCCCTGGAATGTTTCTGAAGTGTTAGCTTCAGTCTTTGCACAAAAACAGCGAGGTCCCCAGCATCGACGAGAATCGGGCGAAATTCGTGTCTCTGTTGCAAGGCCAACACAATAAGTTTGAAAACTGAGCCAATTCTGTATTAAGCAATTCAATGGGGTTGACCTTTGCTTAAGCAAATTTCATTTCGTGTAAAAGGATATCCAATTATTGACAAGAGGACTGCGGTGTAGTAGAGTAGAAAAAAGTAATTAAGTGCTGTTAAATCATAAGTTTTGTAATTATAAGTAATTACATGATCTTAAACGTTTTATATTTCATAATTAAAATGGTGCGGTGATACATAAATACAATCATTGAAATTTATTTGCATTTTTGTCACGTGATAGCGGCGACGGTTCCCTTGGTGACAGTCTTCGTCCGAAACACAGTCCTCTGAACACCAAGATGGCGGCGGTGGCTGCTGTAATCAGGGCAGAAACAACGGGTTCTGTAGCCTCAAGCTTTGAGCAAATTCTTCCCAAAGCAAAAGAAAAACAAAAAGAAAAGGTTAAGGAAACCTCAGATCCTCTCAAAGTCCTAGATCCTGTAAGAAAAAAGCTCACATCAGTCGAAGCTCAACGTGTGATAGCAGTTGTTGATGACTCGATCAAGAGATTGGAATTAGTCTCCCTGTTGCCATATATCATCGAAAACTTAAACCGTTTTTCGGTCGTCCTTGGATCCGATCTGGTACAAGTTTTGGAAGAGCATGATCGCATTCAGTCGTCTTACCAAACAGCAATTTCTAAATTCTCACTCGACCAAAGGCGCAGTCGATCGGCTACTCCGACGGCATCGCACGTTTCATCGCGTCGCTCCAGTGAAGCTTCGCAAGCTATATCAGAGGACGAACAGGGAATACCTAGCGTATCAGGTACTTTGCCGGAGAGCAGGGCAAGTTCTGCTGGCAGCAGGAAATCCTTCACCCAGAAACCAAGTCAACTGAGCCCGCTGCAAACCAGCAACGATCAAAGTGTGGACCTCAAAGTTGTCGATGCCCTTAGCACCCAGATGAAGTATTCTGTTAAAACCATTCTCAGGTTGTTTGCCTCAAATCCAGCCGCCGTAAACGCACTTAAAGATCTGAGAAACGAGCGATCGGTGGAAGGAAATACAATGATCGACGAAATGACCACGTTGAGGGCGATCCTATTTGAGCGATTATTGACAACACCAAGCGAAGAGAAAGAGAGGAAACAGTATTTGAAACAGATTGTCGCTAGAGAAATGAAATCCAGTGAGACAGGCAGAAAACTTCAGGATGAACTGAAAAGAGCCATTGATGATAAAGAAAACGAGGTATACTGGACATGACTTCTGTAACAATTCTTAACTATTGTAAATCATGGTATTCGAACCCTATATACTTTCTCCCCGCTCAGTTCTACAAACAGGAGAGATCACACACCAATCACTGAACTTAATATTTATTTTTTTAGATTTCCAAGAGAAATGACATCATTCGTAGACTGAAAAATGACATCTACAATGTAGAGAAAAATGCGGAAGAGCAAAATCGTAGGGTCATTACCGAGGCAGCCAAGCAAGATGCATCAGAAATGAAGAATTCTGACAGCAAGAAAAGCAAACTGCAACAAGAAAGCATAGAGTTAAAAAAGAAACTTGAAAGCGACACACTCACTCATAGAGAGAGTGAGCTGGCTTTGAGAAAGGTAAGCATTAGTGGTTAATTACTACAAGAGCTCATCCTAGTGTTGATTGTATGAAGAAATTTACAGTATGGCTCCCTTCTGATGCCCTGGATGTGATGCCAATCCATTGCAGGAACTCCCTCAGTCAACACCATATTAGTCCTATGGTATAAATATTCTCCGCACTGTTTGTTAATGTACACCTCCCATGGTAATGATGAGGACAATTTGTTAAAAAATCAAGAGGTTCTTCAGTTAGTGATCATTTCCAAAAATCTCATGACCTTTATTGTTGATACAGTGGTGATACTAAAAAGAGAAATTAGATGTCAGGCACTCTTAGGGTTTCAAGAGGTATTATTTTATAATAGAGGTCTAAACATCCATTCTAAACCAACCAAAATTGCAAGTACCATTAACCCTCCCTCTCTAATAGGCCTATCCTTACCCTTACCCTTACCCTTACCCTTACCCTTACCCTTACCCCCCACCCCTCAAAAAAAAAACAAGCAAACTCCGCAAATAGCATTAGTATAGTCATTCATTTAGGCTAGGTTATGTTTCATCTTAAAATAGCTTTGCGACTTATATTACTAGATCTAGGACTATACTATTAGGTCTAGGACTTGGTTTTCAACCAAAGAAATGCTTACTGTTACATGTTTCCTAAAATCAGAACAACAGTTCAGTTGGGGGGGGGGGGGGAGGGAGTTTCAAAGTTTTGACTTGAGTTTTGATTCTTGGTTCTTCTAATTCCCAGAAATTGATAGGCCCTCCCACCTCCGAAGAGGCTTATAACATTTACAATAAGTTTACCTAAAGAAATATTCTATCTACAGCGAAAGTACAAGATTGAAACTGAAGTTGAGAATTGGATACAGAAGTATGATACAGATATGGGAGAAAGACAAGTAAGACTTATATATATTTTTTTTTTTCACTCAAGAGAATAGCAAAGAGAAAAGTCACAAGCTAGGCAGCTTTGTATGAACTTTCCATGCGAGATTTTTAGAGAGTTTGATACAGTTGAGGCAGCTGATGATTGATTAAGGTCGATAGAATGTTGTAGCAAATTTTTAGAGCCGATTACGACGTAACAAGCGTCAGCCCTCCGTTGAAGCACAGAGAACAGCCATGGCACTTAATTGAGAAACTATTTTTGAATCTTTCCGCTAAATTTTTGCACTCTGCAGGATGAATTTGATGCCCTAGACACGATCTACACGGAGGAGAAAAGGCAGCTAAATGAACTCGAGGAGCGTTTCAAGACCCTGGAGAAAGAGTACTTGGAAATCGTGGAAGCGAGAAGAATTGCAAAAGAGAAGGCCGAAGCTGCTGAAAGAGAGCTGAATTTGAAAATACGAGCGGCGAGATTAATACAGTCTCTTTGGCGAGCGCATAGAGCCAGAAAACAGCTCAACAAAAAGAAAAAGGGAAAGAAAGGCAAAAAAGGAAAGAAAAGTGGAGGAAAGAAGAAAAAAAGATAAACTTCTCCATGAGGTTGAACAAAACAAAAGCCATCTTATGTAAGAAAAGCCTACAGAATGCTGAACTAAAGTTAGCCGAGTAGATTTCTCCTATTATCCAACTGCTCTTCTTTCTGTTGAGTCTTTCTGCCCGTTTCTCATGAGGCGGGAAAAGCAAAACGGATACAGAGGCGTAGCGCGCGCAGCCGACTGGTTAAACATGTTTTTTTTTACAGTCCAAAATAATCAATTGTTCAATATCGCAGGATATTTGTGCTCTATTCGCGCGTTATTTATACTTTACTTTGTGCAGTTGGATAATAACTATGACTACTCGCTCCTCCGATCCAAAACTATGAATTTTTATTGGCAGCCTTGTACGTCTTTTACATGGAATGTGAGCTCTATAGAGAGCCGCTGCTCTGGAAATGAGCCTACTCCTCTCTTGAAGAGTTGTCCCGGGGAAGAAAGAAGACAACTGTAGAGAGCGGCGAGATCCTAGCCCGCATATAATGTCGGGAACTTGCTTAACTCTAGTAAAATTGGTTTTCTTATGACCAATACGAACTTGCGAAAAATCGTCAAGTTTATTGCTCGTTAATTTTAAAGAGGGGGCATGGAGGTTCATTAAAAACCTTAAAAGCGTAGTAAAAATCATCCAAAACCGCAAAAAAAATCGATCAAAACCGAAAACCGCGTTCAAACCGTCGTAACCGATTAACTTTCACGACCCAGTTATCAAAATCCTAATCGATCCGATACAGTCAGTGACAAGTGGAGCATCATGACGGAGGTTTCGCGGCTATTCGAGATCAGTGGAAGCGCATAATTGCCGCTCAGATCGAGGTGAAACCGGAACCCAAATAGGATAAAAAACTTCTTTTAAAAAAGCTAAAATCTCGAAACCGAAAACCCCAATGCCCCCCCTCAATAAAAGTCACCGTAAGATTTGTGCAAATATTGTAAATATGTAATTAAGGACGAACATTTACGGCGAAAAACTGATTTTTTTGTTCAGAAGAAACTTTTGTACAGGTTAGTTGTGTTACACTTTTAATGGGAATTCTTGTCAGTGATGTAACTTAAATTATTATCCACCTAACCCATGTTACTTGCGCTATACAACGCTGGGGAACAAAAACTGTGGTCCTCCTTTAGAATGTTTTTCTTTGATCCGAGACAGTGTGGGAGTAAATAAAGAAAGTGTCCTATAACAGTTGTGTCTATTTGAATATTCATTAAAAGTCTCCCTTTCCTGACTCCTTTCTGAGCTGTGCAGTAAAAGACTCCTCGTACCAAGTCCTTACGGATTTTATTCTATTTAGTCGGCGAGTGTACGAGTCCAAGGTCCAGTTGTATAAAGGCCAGATTACACTATCCAACAGATAAATCACTGTCCAGCGGATAATTGTTAAATAACTACTGCGCCATCCACCGCATAGAGATTTACCCACTGGATTGCGTAACCATGCTTCGAACAACCGGGGCCAGAATGTTTGTCAGAGTTTGCCGGCGCAGTTTGATGTTTCATTTTTGACATGATCATCTTATGAGGTAATTCTTGTTTCTACTTTTTACGGGTTTTTTGCCACGCCGACGCGACTTTCAGCATCCATTGTTCACCTACATAACAAATAACACGTTTCAGGCACGCATACCATACATATTACCTGATCACGTACGATGAGTTCTTCGCTTACCTTTTTCGTTACAACGGAAGTCACACAAGTAGACAAATAAGTTTTAAAGGAAGTCCATACTCGTGGATGATACAAGAAAAATCTTGAACGTAAGGTAATTGTCGGCCTTGTCAAGAGAGAGAATGCAGGATGACTTTCATCAAAGTGCATTGATACCCGCAAAAGATTAGGAGCTTTAAGGAACTATTCATATCCTTGGATATCACGCAGTACTTGAGAAGCGTTGCGTGACAACCTAATGAACGCGAATGCCTCAAGAGTATAGAGGTTTGTGTACCTTGAATTCAGTGGTTGGTGTCCTGGATCGGCTCTCAATACAAATCTTAAGGTACATTTCTTCTACACTGTTTTAAAAAACAAGTCCTGAATCATCAAGCATAACAAGAATGAAATCTGAAAGGTCACAATATGCAAAAACGAACGACTTCGAAGTGTAGCGTAACTTCCGCTAAAAATAACGAGATTATGACGACAAGGATAGAGACAACTAAAAAATCAACTTATTTATGAAACAAAATAAGCAGGTTAAGACTTGAATCTGCAGACACAGGCCGGATGAAACTAATATCTTTAATAAGAGCACGGGGAAAATCCTTTTGACGTGATCCTATTAATACTTTGTAACAATGTAAACTCTGATGCACGAAAAATTGAAAAAGTTGTGTGAAAGCCCTTCCTAACTGTTTCGATGGGGCTTACGTTAGTCTCGCGAGCTGGGAAATGCGATGCGCGCGCGTTAACTCTCGCGGTCTCGGGTAGCTCGCAATAAAAATGACAAAAACAAAACAAAACAACAATGAAAAAAGCCGTAAGATCTGATACTAGTATATCATTTTGCTAATTACATAAAAATCACTTTACAACAAACCCATTAATTTGTTATTCCACGAAGGATCTGTTTTCGTTATTTAGGGCTGTCAAAAAAGTTCACAACAGCCACTTGGGCCAGCTGGGAAATTACGCAGTTCTCAAATGTCGTGTCTTCTCGTTGTTGACCTTTTCAATCTCGTGGTCATTAGGCATATAAAGATTTAAATAATCGACGCTCAAAGCTGCATTTTTATGCAGATATTGGTCCATTGTGAGTTTTAAGGCGGCAGCGCGTGAAGCACTCATTTTAAAAACCAATCAAAACTTTGAATGTACATTTTACCTGACAGGTACCGACGGACCTAATGAAGCATATCTCTTCTGTCAACTGTTCCATATTTATATGGGTCTCTTCACACGCATTTCCCATTTGATTTCCGTCCTGGCTCGTATTAGCGGGTAATAGTACTTGTGCTGATACTGGACGGTAATAAACAAGCCAAAAGGATATAAACTTCTGCGGCAATTAATTTGTTATCAACTCTTCGTTCGACGAACGTGTCAAGGTGGAAGATCACGCGTCAATTCAGTCCAGTTCGATAAACTACCGTCGAGTCCTGACTAGAGTAAAACGTGCTGTGATGGAACTTGAACTCGATAGTATTCAAATCAGGGAAGAAAAAGGCCCCAAACATCGCAATGGAAGGGCATTTTCACGAAAGATGAAACGGCGAAGATTGGTGGACAAGAGAGGACGAATTCATGTGAATTACGTGAACGTACCTGATCGTGGGCAACTATATTATCTTTCAGACCACTTCACAACTTTAATCGAAGCTCAGTGGAGATACGTTATTCTCATTTTCTCGCTGTCTTTTATAGTTAGCTGGCTGGTGTTTGGAACGATCTGGTGGGGAATTTACAGCTACCGCAAGAAATACCACGACATCGAATGTATTGAGAAAGTTGACTCGTGGACTTCAGCGTTCTTGTTCTCGTTAGAGACGCAAACAACGATTGGTTATGGAGGCCGACAAGTCACACCGCACTGTCCGGAAGGAGTAATTTGTTTGTTAATACAATGTATCATTGGTTTGTTAATCTCCTCCACAATGCTAGGTCTCATATTTGCCAAACTTTCGCGCCCTCACAAGCGAAGATGCACTATTCTATTTTCACGTCACGCTGTTATAGGTCCGCGTAATGGCAAACTTTACTTAATGATGAGAATTGCGGATTTGCGAAAAAGACAGCTCATAGAGTCACACATTCGTGTTTTTCTTATCGATCGATACGTCTCGCGAGAGAAAGAAAAAATTTGTTGTTTTAGGCAGCCTCTTTCAATAACTTGTGACAAGGACGATGACGATGACGAAAAAATATTTTTATTTGCACCAGTAGTTCTGCTGCACGAAATTAATGAACAGAGCCCCTTTTACGATTATTCGCCCGATGATTTACTTCTAAAGGATTTCGAAATTGTTGTACTTTTGGAAGGGATCGTTGAACCTACAGGAATGACTATGCAAGCACGAACATCTTACGTGGGCGATGAAATTCATTGGGGACATTTATTTGTTGACATCATGGAGTATAGAGACGGTGGCTACTATGACATTGACATCTCGCGGTTTCACGAAACTTTTGAGGTGGAACTCCCGCGAGGGACTGCTAGAGAGTTTTACGAGAGAAGACTTGAAGAGAACGATGAAGAATGTTCCCAGTCAAATTCGCAACAGCATGAAATGAAGGAATTGGAAAACACCAACGAAACGGACGAAGCCCCGCGCAACGATCGCAGTGGGGTAGCCTTGATTCCGAACGGAGACGTGGGAAAGCAAGACGGAGTGACTAAATTATGACCACTTGTTTTGGGCTGGTAACTCATTCGTGAATGGAGTGAGATTGAAAAAAGCGAACAGTCCAGTCATAATTGAAAGCCCTGCTGTTTCCATAGGAAACAACTCTTTTTTCAGCTCTACAAGAGTCCACCATTTGTATTCAAAACGCATAAAAAGTTCTACGGTCATTTAATCTTTTTTGTCCCTTGACAATTGATTGGTTTTCAAGCAGAGATCTTTTGATCTTCTCGATCAATTTTGGTCATGTTTTTTTTTTAATAGCTCCGTTGTACCTAATTGAGCAGCATTTAGTTTCCAACGCACATTTTTAAGTGGTCAAGCCTGTGTTTTGTATTAGGCCTTCTCACAATGTGCCGGAAAAATTGGATTTGCATCATCATTTTTTTTCAAACTGTTAAGTTTAAGAGTTGTTGACTCAGTTATGACGAAATACTCATTCTTGTTTTTCCAATGATTCCGTTATCGCTTATTACGAGTTACAAATAGGTTGGCTTTTAAAATTAAACGGAACATTTTTTACCATTTTCTGTAAAACAAAGGTGATCGATAAAAAAGTGGGTTGAAACATTTTTAGTTTTTATTACGAAGACCAGATGGTTAAGTTCTGACGCATACAAATGTTTTGAAAAGAAAACAATTATTTTTGTCGAACAAACTGTTGTTGGAATATTTGAATGTTAATATGCGTGTCTTTTTCCTTCTTAAAGAGTAGTCCTTTTAGACCAAGTGGTTTAGTGGTTTGTCGAAAATAAAACCGAGAAAAAAATTGTTTTTCAGTTTTGTTCTCGATATTTCTACTTGTTTGCAATCTCTGCCCGTTCAGCCTCGGGTGATATTTAGGCATTGTTTTGTAGTTTCCACACAAAAATAATTTACCTTCTCTATGCATTCCTTATTGGTGATAATAGGGCAATTTGCTGTCGGCGGATAGTCGATATTGGCAATCCTAAAGTCTCGTTATTTTTATGCAAACAAAAGTTCTTTTGACAGTGATCCTTAAACAGGCCTTCCGGCGATAATCCGAAGTTGCCAAGAGTTAGCCCCTTTGTGCCTCACAATTATCTCCGAATACCATTTAATTCTTTTAAACAGCGGTTTAACCTATGACTTGAAAGTGGTCGATCATAGAATAAGCACATCACGCGATTTTTTTTAACCAAACGAACCGTGTGGCCAGTATCAAAATTGACTTCGCGTGATTTAACTCAAAATGCGATATTACATCATTCGCCCCAGCAGGAGTTTTCACGCGATCCAAGTGATTAAATATGTTAATATTTTCTCTAGTTGGTAGATAGAGATAGCTATGACGCTTTGATGAAGTTGTATCTCCTTAGAATACTGCAATTCGTCTATGATTTATTTGTAAAGGCAGGCATGCAGCAAGCGCCTATAATTGTTGTTATGGACGAAACTACTCGTCAAGGACCTTGTATCGAAAAACACTTGTGCTGCACAAGCGGGGTAATAATACTTCGTTTCCAGGGAAACACAATAACAGATTGAGAAACAACACTTTCGAAACATCGGACTTAAAAGTTGCATCTAGCAACATCGGGATAACATGTTGAGACTCGTAACAAATCAAAACATGTCCGTCACGGTTCATTAACGACTACGATTGTCATGCAGGCTTATATCACCCTTCGAATGATACAGCTGCATGAATCATGAGTGCAATTTTCCATAATTGCCGTCATTGTCAGCTAAATCAACATAGGAAAAATTGTCTTCCTTTCACGAGTGTGACACGAACAATACACGCGTGACATTATGCCTCTCGATTACTCGCGCGGAACGCTATTCGTGGTTCTGTTACGTAAATCCGGGGCCGTCCACAATCGGCTTCTTTACATGTAAGTACTTCGACATGTCTACACGTCTTAAAACATTTTTTTACTACCGGTTGGTTGATCAGAACGAGAATGATCTAGCCATTGTTGACACTATTCGGAAAAATTTCCGCACAGCCCCATACTTAATTATGCATATACATCTTACTGGTGATACACTGAATAATAAAGCCCCATATATGGATGTATAATGATGTATGGGGCTGTGCGGAAATTTTGCCCACTATTCTATCAATGTGTGGTTATAATTTGTTTTGTTTTTCATTCCGCTTTGACCTTCTTCACAGTTGGACGATGATTCACGTGAAACATTTAGCTTTATCACATGATCAACCACCACATCATATAATTGTCATAGGAAATAGTCAGGTTAAAGATAAAATAAACAATCAAATCGAGGGTTTTGGAAGAAAATGAAGGGTGGTTGCCAAGGGGCATAATGTCCGAAAATATCTCTGCGGTTCGTAAGGAAGCAGGGTATTTATAATAGATAAAGGTGGTAAGTTTCTAGAGAAACTGTGGTGCTGCGTCGGTGGGAGAGTATAACAGGGTCATTTAGTGTTAGCCCCTTGTCAGCCCTTCGCTCTGACGAAGGGCTAACGATGGAAACGTCAGCCTTTTTAAATGTTTACGATAGCCAATTTACGTTATCAACTCAGTTGATAACACTAAATTACCCTATTCGTGATGGGGGTGTTTATTAAAATTTTCTACTCCTGGATAATTTTATGATCACCGCATTGAACAATGTTTGTTTGCTGAATCTCCGCCAGAACTTTTTTCAACTAAAAGCCGACAAGCAAAAAGAAAAATGATCTAATGACTGCTAATCAGAGCAACTCAAACTGATAAGGATCAAAAGAAACTAATGAATTCATGTAGGGGCGGACTAACACGAGTGTCTAAGTCGAGGGTGGTTTTAGTCACGTTAATTACACGTTAAATCGGTTGAAAAGGAGGCCCGGTTTCCAGATCAATCACGAAGCGAAGCAATCCTTTCTAACATCTAACACGAGAATAGACATGCTCCATGATCCACTGAGTCGTGCGCAATCCGTCAGTATTGTTCAGTGGTCAGCAGACAACTTCGCAATAACTTCCAGTTCAGGCTTTCAATGCGGATAGTTCTAAAATAAAGAGCAAATTTAAAGGTAACCGCTAAATTTTCACCCAAACTCGCAGGTAACCGCTTAATTTTCACCCAAACTTGAAGGTAACCACTGGAAATCCACCCACAACTCACCTCCAAGGCAACTAAAGACAGCTGGTTCCGGTATGGGCATACGCACGAACCTGCAATGCTGGAATTTACCACGTTTTCCACAAGCTAATTTACTAAGAAAGGAAGATTCGCAAATAGTAGGTTACCCACGAGAGCTAACGGACCCAAAAAGCTCGAAAAATAAGTACCTTAATCTGCTGCTTGCACTTTCAATTATTATGCATTCTTAGGGATAAATGTTCAACAACTGAGAGAAATGCATGGAAAAGTCGAAATCATCTGTAAAGACCAAAGAAAGCCTTGAGGCTAAGTTGCATTTTGTTTGACATTAATTTGCAAGGGCAATCATTCACATTCCAAGACGAGAAAATAAGTAAAAAAAGTTTAATCAATTTTAGACTGAATGTCTGGTCTGATTGTCTAGTGAAGACGAGAAAACGCTGCTACCAATCTCTCTACATTACCACTACTAAAACAGCGCGCGATGATAGCTTATGTGACAACTTTTCACATATAAAACAACCTCCACCATTTGCTACTCTACAACAATCACTACACTATACTTGATGACGAGTACACAGACCTTTGTGACAAATGCTTTGCCTTTAAATTGTACAGGGTGACGCAGAAATCTTTCACAAAATGGTATGTAAACAGAAAACCTTAATCAAATAAACTTTGCAGTCGAAAAGTCCTCAGTTGTCCTACTCCTTTCTTTTGTTTCCTTTGGTATTTTTCTAAGAACGATTCAATTTTTCCGCATATTTTGCATAACAGCAATCTTCTGTGCCTAATGTTTTCCTCTTAAATCATACGCGGGAAATTGGTGTAAAGACTGACAGAAAATAATCCAATTACACATGACCGACTATGACCACTGCGGTCACTTTTTCTGAGCACTGATTCTTCCCAATATGAAGGAGAGAAAGCACTTCATGGACTGACAAAACACACGTTTCTAGGCCTCTTCCTGTTGTTTCTGCCTGTAATACTCTCTTGGCGAACACCTTCGCGTTTCAACCACATGTATGTCATTCAATCTAGAAAAATCGGCATGGTAGAAGCCTTTCTCACTGAATTGAGACTTCTCCAGAGTGTTACAGAAGTCATAGCCCCACAAAATTTCACTGCTGAGGTAAGAAGACTTAGGCTGTGTGTTCAGCCCGGTCGCTTCAACCACTCCATCCAGTACTACCACAACTTCGAAATCTGAGCGCTGGAGCATTTGAGGTGTGACGTCATAAAAGGGACTGTTCTCGTCAATTATGTGGATGACTACTAGAGGCAAGAGTAAAAACAGTTTATTCCTGAAGTCGTTGTCAGGGTCACGCCAATCGTAGCACACTTTAAGATCCTCTTGGTGAAACGGGATTTCTTTTCCTTCTTTAGTAGTGTGAGTTCTGAATAGCTGCATTCGGACAGATGCGTCAACAATTTGACTCTTTCTCACGTCTCCAATTCGAAGCATCAGACACATTTTTCCATCTCTCGGGGCTATAACAGCATACTCCGAGAACATAACAGTCTTCCCCCGCTCTCGTGGTCTCGAGAGCTTGGCAAATGTCAGTCCTAGCATGAACGCGTCTATAAGTAATCCCACAAGGGTCTGAAGTTGCAGGACTATGACTGCCTCAGGGCATTTTGTTGTGATTGCTTTCTGCCCATAACCAATTGTTTCTTGAGTTTCAACAGAGAAAAGATAAGCAGCTGTAAAGCTTCTAACCTGTAAGAATAAATTAAGTTTAGAGTTTTTGAAAGCATTTAAAAATTTACTCTACTTTTTTCATAAGTCTCTATTCACTAATACCACCTTTTAACCCATTAACTTCCATAAGTGACTAAGGAAGATTTTCTCCTTACAATATCAATACAATATCAAGCAGAAAAGTGATGAGAATAAAGAAAAAGATCAATTTGGGGATTATTAGTTGACCCAAAACTAACTTCTCTGAACAAACATTATAAGAATTGTATGATTGACAATAAGGAGAAGTACAAATTTGATCTGGGAGTTAAAGGGTTAACCACTTAGAGACACTGTTCTTGAGTATATAAACAATATAAGAAAAAGAGAATTCAAATAAACTGTATGAAAGGGAGTAAATTTGGTGAAATAATAAAGAAAATGTTTCTTCTTCTGGTCACAACTGTGGAACAAAGAAAAACCTACGACTCCCCGTGAGGGATGAGCCCCAGACCTCCAGATTCTGCTCCCCTGTGCTTTACTACTGAGCCACAGAGAACTATGTGAGTTACTAAGCCACTCTGAGGGTTATATGTGACACACATCTTGCATACACTACTGCTATGATTGGCAATTTTGAAAGCTTTGCAAGCATAAGTAAGAATTAAAAAAGGTGGTAATTTGATTAAAATCCCAATTGACAGCAGAGGAGTTGATTCCTGTGCTTTAAAGGAAACAATCAGATTGAGTGTCCAGTTGAAGGATTTAATCATAGAGGCTGTGAAATTCTGATCCAGCTCCCTTTAGAATATATTCATGATTACATACATCTCAGGCAATCACCATCATTTGGCCAAGTAACATTTTTCATATAAAAATAATTTTAAAATATGCCCATAACTGAGTTTTTCTAAACATATCTTGGACAATAGATATCTAAGGTGCAACACAGATACTGAGATCTTTGAAAGAAACAACAGTAAAAGCACCCCTTGAGTTGAGTACTTTCCAGGACAGTGCCTCTGATGTTTTTCATTCATTACCCACTGCTGCAAAAAACTCTGTAGTTTTTGGTGATATTAAAACTAAAGTGAGGAAGTATCTTATAAATAGGGCAAATGTACGTTTAATTTCTTGATTTGTATACATTCTGGATTACTTAATTTTTTATTTATTTATTTTAAACAAATAAATAATTATTTACTTTTTGATATTAACGTAAATTTTTACAAATGAAGAGCCACCTTTCAGTGGAAATACTGTAATAAAGTTATTACTATTATTATTATTATTATTAGAAATTCAGAGATTTAAGCCATGCAATTTTAATCCAGCTCCAAAAACCACAATCACAACTTATCCTCAAACAATTTGTCAACTATTTATGATAACAAATTATAATAACCATCATAATTGTGTAACCAACTTATTTTGAACACATGCTGAAAAATTTTTAAAAACCTAATAATTTGCTGGCTTTCTTTCTTTTGCACCATTATAACAAAGGAGAGACACTCTAGAAAAAAGGTTCAAAAATTGTTGGAAAAGTTTCTTCCTTTTCCATTCTTATTTGTCGCAGAAATTGTCCATGGAAAATTCCAAAGAAGAATGGGAGTGCAAGGAAATTTTTTTTGGCAGAAAACAAATTGACCTGGAATCTGAGGTAGGTTGGTCTTAATAATTAACTGCTGTCAACATAAGTTGAGAATATTTGCCTTTTTGTACAGTTTTTTTAGACTGAGTGCGGTAAAACCAGAACCAAAGCACTCATAATAGCCCATCAGAACTGAGGAAATATAACATGGCACCCATCAAAACTTGAAGTAAAAACAAGCAAACCACCTAAAGCGTGGGGAAAAGAAAAATGACAGAATTGCACTTGGCTGAAGCTTTGAATCTGATTGGTTGATAGAAGGGCACAAATTTCTTAGACCATTCACAGGGCACACAGCATTCACAGCAATCCCAATCCCAAATTACTCCTGACCTCAATTGCCTAAGATAAAACTAGCAATGCCTGTTCAATGATTTTGTTAACTTGGTTATTGTCCTTGAGAGGTTGGCTTGCTGCTTTGGTGATTAAATACTTAAAACTATGAATGAGTAGCAGAGTAACTTGGGACAAGAACATTCCACTCAATTTTGGTGAAGTTAGGAAAAGCTCTAAACTCCCTGAAAACTGGCTTGAGACTTCTGCTGTGATAGGTAAAGGCAGTTGGCAGTTTTAAAAGAAAAAGCCCCATAAAAATAGCATGGCAGAAAATAACTTACAGAACTTGTTTGAAATCGAGACTTAGGCCCACCCCTTCTTCGACAGAAGAGCCTCCTGTCCAACCCAATCCCCCTCCCCCCTCTCCCCTCCCGTTGTCAAAAAAATAATACAAAGCGATGGATATAACCATGTTCTTCATGTTATTATTGTGACTGTCATGGGTGACTAGATCTAACGGAAAACTTGAACAATTGTGCTTAACATACCTTCTCAATGCAGATTATTGAGCCCCTCACATACGCTATCAGCCACCAAATGAAACCAAAAACAACCCATGAGATGATGTAGCTGGATATAAATATAAATATGACCCATTTCCAGCGCAAATCTATCATAGTCGTAAATATGTCTGCAAGATAAAGTCTTGTTTTACGAGGAACATTCTTTGCAAGAACTTTCAGCTCACCAGACTTGTTGACTAAACGGCGTTTGTCGGTATCCAGCAAAATTTTGCCTTCAGTTTCACCGCGAAGCGAAGCGGAGTTGATCGACAAGGCAGATGTAGGAACGCCAATGTGTTCTTCGAGCACAGCACGAGTTCCGACGTTAACTGTAGTTGTGGGCTCTGTTTCCTCGTCTCGATCACTTTGGAAGCTGTCATTCACAAGATATTCTTTTGATATGCCAGGATCCATGTCTTGTTTGGAGGTGACCCTTCACATAAAAACCTTGTGTACACTAGGAAGTAAAATGTTGCGTACGACTGGAACAAGTTTATTTTCCGTGTGGAGAGAGGGCATGGGTCGAGTGAATTGATCATCTGCATAAAAAGTGTAAGTTCCGCGAATTTTAATTTTTTACGACATTATGGATCAAACACTTTCCAATATGGAAATTAAGAACGCGGACTAGTTAAACGCGAAGTAGTTAAACACGGACTAGTTAAACGCAGACTAGCAAAATGCGGACCAGTTGAACGCGGAATAGTTCGACGCAGAATTATAAAATGCGGACCAGTTGAACGCGAAGGAGTTAAACACGGACTGGTTAAACGTGGACTAGTTTAACGCGAACTAGTCTAACGCGGACTATTTAAACGCGGACTGACTAAACACGAACTAGTTATATGCGGACTAGTTAAATGCAGACTAGTTAATCGTGGCCCTATTAAACGCACACTTGTTAAAAGCGGACTAGTTAAACGCGGACTGGTAAGATGAGGACTAGTAAAACACGGACTTGTATAATGCGGACTAGTAAAGTGTGGACTAGTTTAACGCGGACCAGTTAAACGCAAACTAATTAAACACGGACTAGTTAAATGTGGACTAGTAAAATGTGGACTGGTTAAACACGGACTAGTAAAATGTAGACTGGTTAAATGCGGACAAGTAAAATGTGGACTAGTGCTAAATGATAAAATTACAAATATAGTTAATCTACAATATCGTAAGGGTTTCCTGTATTGGTGACGGAAAGAAAAGGAATGGAAATATTATATTATTTTAAGTCATTTAATATAAGTTATAAAAAGGGCAGATTGATTACTTCGTACTCCTTCATGGTCTTATCTTAAAGGTTGAGTTTGATCACGTTCTTCTTGTGAGTTTGGCCACGTTCTCCTTGTGAGTTTAATCACGTTTTCTTCGTTGTGATCGTGAGGTTGACATGGAACTCGTGATAAGCCATGTTCTTAAATAAGTTGATTTGTTAGTCCAGGAAGAGTAAATCTCCCTGATAATAGGTCGCGTTCGACACCCTCTTGTTCCCAGAAGTAATTTAAGGTGCAAACAGGTGATACCCCTCATGTTCCGCAACCGAAAGCAAATTTGGGGGCGGTACTTGTGAGCGCTTTTCTTCTTTAACTCTTGTGACCAAGATGTTGTTATGTAACAATCTTTAAAGGTGATTTTCTCTTAAGATACCCTTTCAGGTATAAATAATACTCTGAACTAAGGTTATTTGCAATTTTTATATTGTCGATCTCGTTTCTGTTCTGGCCGATCTCAACCGTAAAGATATGAAAATTAAGGTAGAAATTGATTTTGTAACTGCGTAATCAACCCTAAGGTGCATACTCAGTATGTGGGAACTATAATACGTAGTCAAGCGCGATTCGCTAGTTGAGATGGTACGATGATGACACAACAAGATTGACGGCTTAGAAATGTCATCCGCAGTGTCACCTTTATAAGCGGAGACTCAAGTTTTCCCTGGATATTGAAGCTAGTCCCCGTTGTATCAACTTGAGAAGAAAAGAAATTAAAGAAGAATCAACCAAACCAACAACGAGTGTTAGAGAATTTACTTCTAACAAACTGGTGTAGGACCTCGGGCTTATCAACAACCTCCTCGCTACCCGCGCTCTTTCCCACAAGTGCTTCTTTAAAACTTACAGTTCCAGTACGAACGTTTTAGAGGGCAAGAACCTCGAAGTGCGCGTGGCATATAGACGTTTCCATTTTGTTTGCCATTAGAGAAAACTGAACGAACATTAGAGAGAACTCAATGAAAAACCAGGAGAAACCAGGCTACCAAAAGAAAAGCCGGGAAATCAAAGCAAAATCGCAAAAATGCAGACCAGTTGAACGCGGGGTAGTTAACCCTTCAACTCCCATAAGTCATAAACGTGAAACTTCTTCCTATAGAAGAATGGTAAGATGTGGACAGGTTGAACGCGAACCAGTCAAATGGGAACTAGTTGAACGTGGACTATTGAAACGTGGAACAGTTAAACGCGGATTACATTAGTAAACACGGACTAGTGAAACGGGGGCTAGTTAAACGCGGATCACTTAAACGCGGACAAGTTAAACGCGAAGTAGCTAAACGTGGACTAGTTAAACGCGAAGTAGTTAAACGCGGACAAGTTAAACGCGAAGTAGTTAAACGCGGACTAGTTAAACGCAAAGTAGTTAAACGCAGACAAGTTAAACGCGAAGTAGTTAAACGCGGACTAGTTAAACGCAGACTAGCAAAATGCGGACCAGTTGAACGCGGAATAGTTAGACGCAGAATAATAAAATGCGGACCAGTTGAACGCGAAGTAGTTAAACACGGACTGGTTAAACGTGGACTAGTTTAACGCGAACTAGTGAAACGTGGAATAGTCTAACGCGGACTATTGAAACGCGGACTGGCTAAACACGGACCAGTTAAACGTTGACCAGTCAAATGCAGACTAGTTAAGCGCGGACTAGTTAAACGCGGACATGTAAAATGTGGACCAGTTAAACGCGGACAAGTTAAACGCAGAATAGCTAAACGCGAACTAGTTATATGCGGACTAGTTAAACGCAGACTAGTTAATCGTGGCCCTATTTAACGCACACTTGTTAAAAGCGGACTAGTTAAACGCGGACTGGTAAAATGAGGACTAGTAAAACACGGACTAGTATAATGCGGACTAGTAAAGTGTGGACTAGTTTAAAGCGGACCAGTTAAACGCAAACTAGTTAAACACGGACTAGTCAAATGTGGACTAGTAAAATGTGGACTGGTTAAACGCGGACTAGTTAAATGCGGACAAGTAAAATGTGGACTAGTGTTAAATGATAAAATTACAATTATAGTTAATCTACAATATCGTAAGGGTTTCCTGTATTGGTGTCGGAAAGAAAAGGAATGGAAATATTATATTATTTTAAGTCATTTAATGTAAGTTATAAAAAGGGCAGGTTGATTACTTCGTACTCCTTCTTGGTGGTCTTATCTTAAAGGTTGAGTTTCATCACGTTCTTCTTGTGAGTTTGGCCACGTTCTCCTGGTGAGTTTAATCACGTTCTCTTCGTTGTGATCGTGAGGTTGACATGGATCTCGTGATAAGCCATGCTCTTAAATAAGTTAATTTGTTAGTCCAGGAAGAGTAAATCTCCCTGGTAATAGGTCACCTTCTTGTTCCCAGAGGTAATTTAAGGTGTAAACAGGTGATACCCCTCATGTTCCGCAACCGAAAGCAAATTTGGGGGCGGTACTTGTGAGCGCCTTTCTTCTTTAACTCTTGTGACCAAAAATCTCTAAAGGCGATTTTCTCCTAAGATACCCTTTAAGGTATAAATATATCTGAACTAAGGTTATTTGCAATTTTTATATTGTCGATCTCGTTTCTGTTCTGGGCGAACTCAACCGTAAAGATATGAAAATTAAGGTAGTCCGTGTTTTACTAGTCCTCATTTTACCAGTCCACGTTTAACTAGTCCGCTTTTAACAAGTGTGCGTTTAATAGGGCCACGATTAACTAGTCTGCGTTTAACTAGTCCGCATATAACTAGTTCGCGTTTAGCTATTCTGCGTTTAACTTGTCCGCGTTTAACTGGTCCACATTTTACATGTCCGCGTTTAACTAGTTCGCGTTTAACTAGTCCGCGCTTAACTAGTCTGCATTTGGCTGGTCCACGTTTAACTGGTTCGTGTTTAGCCAGTCTGCGTTTCAATAGTCCGCGTTAGACTATTCCACGTTTCACTAGTTCGCGTTAAACTAGTCCACGTTTAACCAGTCCGTGTTTAACAACTTCGCGTTCAACTGGTCCGCGTTTTATTATTCTGCTTCTAACTATTCCGCGTTCAACTGGTCCGCATTTTGCTAGTCTGCGTTTAACTAGTCCATGTTTAACTACTTCGCGTTTAACTAGTCCGCGTTTAACTACTTCGCGTTTAACTAGTCCGCGTTTAACTACTTCGCGTTTAACTAGTCTGCGTTTAGCTGCTTCGCGTTTAATTAGTCTGCGTTTAAGTGATCCGCCTTTAGCTAGTCCCCGTTTCACTAGTCCGTGTTTACTAATTTAATCCGCGTTTAACTGTTCCACGTTTCAATAGTCCACGTTCAACTAGTTCCCGTTTGACTGGCTCGCGTTCAACCTGTCCACATTTTACCATTCTTCTATAGGAAGAAGTTTCACGTTTATGACTTATGGGAGCACAGGCGGCCCAAGCTCACGTCTCGAGAAAAAGCCAACGATGAATTCATGAACGCGTCACGCGTTGTGTGACTCGGTGTTAAGTTACGGGAGGAACCGTTGAAAATTTGAACACGTTATAAGGCATAGTATGGGGAACGAAATATGGTCGATTTACAACGATAAATATTTCGAAATCTGAATATTTTACACGTAAAATCAATAAAAACTTACTCATGCCCTGTGTATCCGTTGTAGTTTCTAGCGATTTCTGCTGTTTTAAGCTTGCTTTACCATCACTGTTATCCATGTCAAAAGACGAAGTCAAGGCTGCACACTCCGATTTCGACCTTGGTCCACGCGGAGGTGATTTGCGCCCCGAAAATCCTCCCGATCGGCATTTTTCTCAGCCACACTTTACGATCTAAGATCGCTGCACCCTGGGACATGTCTCAATACCAAAACTTCACGCGCATTTCGCTGGAAACGAGTGTTTTCTACCTGAATTTCCAAGTTCGCTTCTTTCTGGTTATGCTTTGAACACGAAGACTGGACACGGCCGCGAAAGAGACTTGGGTACGAGGTCAATTTTCTCTCTACCGCGAGTGGTACGGTCGATTAATGTACAATACTTACCCCATCTCCACAGAGGCAACTCGCCTTAACCTATTGTCCTAATCAACCAATCAGACAGCGAGTCGAAAGTAAAACAGACAAAAAACGTACAAAATTTGAATATTCTGTGGGGTTTTCTGTGAGCATCTAAGCTTCGATTATTTTCGCGAAAATGCTATCGAAGAGGAAGAGATGCGGTGAAATTAACGGCGAAGCGAATCAGAAAGTTAAGAGTGGCAAAGTTTCAAGATGAAAATCCTAATATTTCATTTTGGGAACTTTACTGCTAAAATCACGGGTGAAAAGCTTATATTAATAGAGAACAAATTTCCTAGTGCGAACCTTGGATAAATATTTAGGTATCATAGCTTTTCGCAAGTTTGACGTCGGAATCCGATACGAATATTATTTTTTCCTACACGTAGATTTCTTGTGAAATTCATGGAGAGGTGAAATATTTCTCCACCTGAAATTGACTGTAATTAAAGCGAACGTTGTATGTGAAGTCTTACATACCGCAATGTAAATACCATTGTCCACATGATGTCCAAACGTCGATTGCATCTACCCTTCCATGCATGGCCTATCAAACTACAATGTTTTGCCAGTTGATGTCACTAGACTTCTGGGTAAGTATAGTACATTAATCGACCGTACCGCTCGCGGTAGAGAGAAAATTGACCTCGTACCCAAGTCTCTTTCGCGGCCGTGTCCAGTCTTCGTGTTCAAAGCATAACCAGAAAGAAGCGAACTTGGAAATTCAGGTAGAAAACACTCGTTTCCAGCGAAATGCGCGTGAAGTTTTGGTATTGAGACATGTCCCAGGGTGCAGCGATCTTAGATCGTAAAGTGTGGCTGAGAAAAATGCCGATCGGGAGGATTTTCGGGGCGCAAACCACCTCCGCGTGGACCAAGGTCGAAATCGGAGTGTGCAGCCTTGACTTCGTCTTTTGACATGGTTAACAGTGATGGTAAAGCAAGCTTAAAACAGCAGAAATCGCTAGAAACTTCGACGGATACACAGGGCATGAGTAAGTTTTTATTGATTTTACGTGTAAAATATTCAGATTTCGAAATATTTATCGTTATAAATCGACCATATTTCGTTCCCCATACTATGCCTTATAACGTGTTCAAATTTTCAACGGTTCCTCCCGTAACTTAACACCGAGTCACACAACGCGTGACGCGTTCATGAATTCATCGTTGGCTTTTTCTCGAGACGTGAGCTTGGGCCGCCTATGATGGGAGTTGAAGGGTTAACTACCCCGCGTTCAACTGGTCTGCATTTTTGCGATTTTTCTTTGATTTCCCGGCTTTTCTTTTGGTAGCCTGGTTTCTCCTGGTTTTTCTTTGAGTTCTCTATAATTTTCGTTCAGTTTTCTCTAATGGCAAACAAAATGAAAACGTCTATATGCCACGCGCACGTCGAGGTTCTTGCCCTCTAAAACGTTCGTACTGGAACTGTAAGTTTTAAAGAAGCACTTGTGGGAAAGAGCGCGGGCAGCGAGGAGGTTGTTGATAAGCCCGAGGTCCTCCACCAGCTTGTTAGAAGTAAATTCTCTAACACTCGTTGTTGGTTTGGTTGATTCTTCTTTAGTTTATTTTCTTCTCAAGTAGATACAACGGGGACTAGCTTCAATATCCAGGAAAACTAGAGTCTCCGCTTATATAAAAACAATATAAAAATTACAAATAACCTTAGTTCAGAGTATTATTTATACCTGAAAGGGTATCTTAAGAGAAAATCACCTTTAAAGATTGTTACATAACAACATCTTGATCACAAGAGTTAAAGAAGAAAGGCACTCACAAGTACCGCCCTCAAATTTGCTTTCGGTCGGTTGCGGAACATGAGGGGTATCACCTGTTTACACCTTAAATTACCTCTGGGAACAAGAAGGTGTCGAACGCGACCTATTACCAGGGAGATTTACTCTTCCTGGACTAACAAATTAACTTATTTAAGAGCATGGCTTATCACGAGTTCCATGTCAACCTCACGATCACAACGAAGAAAACGTGATTAAACTCACTAGGAGAACGTGGCCAAACTCACAAGAAGAACGTGATCAAACTCAACCTTTAAGATAAGACCACCATGAAGGAGTACGAAGTAATCAACCTGCCCTTTTTATAACTTACATTAAATGACTTAAAATAATATAATATTTCCATTCCTTTTCTTTCCGACACCAATACAGGAAACCCTTACGATATTGTAGATTAACTTTAATTGTAATTTTATCATTTAACAGTAGTTAAATGCGGACAAGTAAAATGTGGACTGGTTAAACGCAGACTAGTTAAACGCAAGCTAGTTAAACGCGGACTTGTAAGATGTGGACTAGTAAAGAGTGGACTGGTTAAACATGGATCATTTAAACGTAAACTAGTTAAACACGGACTAGTTAAATGCGGACTTGTAAAGTGCGGACCAATTAAACGCGGACTTGTTAAACGCGGACTAGTTAAACGCGGACTAGTTAAACGCAAACTAGTTACACGCGGACTAGTAAAATGTGGACTAGTTAAACACGGACTTGTTAAATGCGGACTAGTAAAATGAGAACTAGTTAACCACGGACCAGTTAAACGCAAACTACTTAAATGCGGACTAGTTAAACTTGGACTGTTTAAACACGGACTAGTTAAACTCAGCCTACTTAAACGCAGACTAATTTAACGCGGACTTGCAAAATAAGGATAAAAGGTAGCGTTTGTGGTCTATCGTCTTTGTTTTCTGAATATAAAGGCAAACAACAACAACAAAAAACCTGCATCAGGGACTCTGCAGCTTACTGACGTTCTTGTGTTACTGGAAAATCAAAATTACTTCGTTACGGTTCTTTGTCCCAAAATACATAATTTAACTAAAGATAGCGAAAACGAAACTTTTTAACTGATCAACCTAAACCAAAGATATTTTGCGGTCTCTGTCCTCCATTGAAGGAAGAGTCAGTAAGTATCGAAGGCGTGACTTTGCACTAGCGTAGTGAAAGGCAGGTTATTTGACACGTGATAGGGCAAATATCAAGGCTCCGCAGTTACGCTTGATTCGTGCTTTGGGTTAGCAGAATCAGGCAGGGTGCGTATTTATACGAGGTTACTTCTTGTGCCTTCAAGGTCAATGAACCAGTTGGCCCAGCTGGACTTAAGACTCTTCCCAAAGTGAATCACATCTGGCAAGACAACAGCAAGGGACAGTTCTGCAGGCAATGTCTCATTCTCTGCACTAGAATTCAGTACTAACAAGTCCTTCTTATAACATTCCTCGCAACCAGTTACAATAGCCATGACAAGGAATCTGTTGCACTTAAAGCCCCCTGCCAGACAGGTGTTACAAGCTGTAAAAGAAGGTATGTGCGAGGTGTGGTCCTTTTCCATGCAATTTGCGCACACAGACTTAATTGCTAAACAGTCATTACAGCTAATTAAACATGGAGATTTACAAGACAACTCCTTTAGACCAAGGAACTTTTTCAGCAAGGCGCTTTTTCAGCGCCAGTACGGTGTCTACATCATTAACAGGAATGCGGCTTCTGTGACGCTCAAATGCCGTTGCCGAATCAATTCGATAAAAGCTTACAACTGCTTTTAAAATACCAGCATTGACGGCCATCGCGTAAGTTGACGATCGAGTCGAGTTTCAAAGATCATATAACGGTGACATATGACCTTGATATGGATGGTTCATGCGTCCATTACTAACGAAATATGACACTCTCGCGTACTCCTACTGGTATGTGATAAAAAACGTACTTTTATTGGATAGAGTAAATCAACTGTCCTTATTTTACATCCAGTTTTTAGGATATTTAGGGTGATCCGGTCATTTGTCAACTGTCAGTAAAAGCCCACCACAAATGTTAGTTGTCGGTTAGATTTTCAGCGATTTGTCAGTTGTCAGTTGTCAGTTGTCAGTTAAAATTTTGGCCATTTGTCAGTTGTCAGTTAACCCCATCCAGACCCTCTTATATCAATCACCTCAATATTGCATTTAAAGGAGAGAAAGATGAGAAAGTGAGGGTTGTGAAGGCACATATTGGCAGTAAGATTTTGACTTCTATTGTGCAGGACACTCAGAACAACATTCAGCCGGCCTCTGACTCAAATTCAGAGTCTGAAAGTGACAGCGACATGGTATGGTGCATTGTTGGATCTGGTGGTAAATCTTCAGAACTAAATGACTCAGGAGATCAGACAGCGGATAGTCAACAGGAGCAAGAAGCTGAAGAAGCGATACTTGAGTCTAGTACGTCTCGATACGGACGGAAAAGAACACGAGTCCTCCGAGAAAACTATGTGCCATGGCATAATATAAATGGAGAACGGTAATCTGGAACCTATAAAAAAACACCAAATTAAATCAAAGTAGGTGAAAAGAAAAACTTAAGCTGTGAGAAAAATGGAAAGCAACATCACAGAAATCCTTATTAAAAAAATTCTGGAAAAGGTGTGTGACCCTCCGCTTGAATAGTTAACAAAGAGGTATGACCCTCCCCTGACGACCCTCCCCTCTGGGGCCCCAGCCCTCCCCTACCATGAAAAAACGCACCTTCCCTTATGACCTAAAAAAACGACGGTTTTTGTGTTTGAGCGTATCATCCTTCAAGGGTAGCATAGGAGAAACTCAAGGGTTCGCGTACATTTTATTTAATATGGGAAATTCTCCATCCCGCGTTTATCTTGATTGTAATGTGTCATCAATGAGGAGTACTTCTCCGCTAGTCACCGCCGCTAGTAATGGCTGCCTAGATTCTGTGAAGGAGATTCTCGTACGAACTGAAGCAAACATCGAAGCTCGTGGAACACTTACAATTGAAGGCGAAATTGTCGAGTTTTGTTCACCGTTGTTCGCCGCTGCTGCTGGAGGGCATCTTGATGTTGTAAAACTGCTGATCGAACGCGATGCAGACGTTAACGCCAGAACAAAGACAATTAAACTCTATGACTATTGCGATGATCGAACTCCTCTGATGATGGCATGTCATGGTGGCTACCTGGATGTCGCTTCTTATCTCATTGAACATGGTGCAGATATAGATCTACAAGACTCAATTCAAGACACTTGTCTTCACTATGCTGCTAGAATGGGACACGTTGAGATAGTTGACAAACTTCTTTCTGTAGGTGCGGAACAAAAACAAAATGATATTGGTGTGAGGCCACTATTCGAAAGCTGTGTTCATTGTAGAATTGAAGTGGTGGAGTATTATATTAAAAGACCGGACTGTTCAAAGGAGCAAAGAATTGATGCTCTGGAACTTCTGGGTGCCTGCATTGCTAAGGATGATGTTGCTTATGACACTGAAAAAGCATTAACTTTCATGGAACGTGGGATGGATGAGAGGTTTGTTTGAATATTTTTCCAACACACTTTTTACAGTTGATACTTTCTTTATTCCTTTCTATTACACAACTTACTGCCCTAGGAACTAGCTGACAGATCTGAGTGAAAATGCTGGTCACCAGCTAATAAAGGCGACAATCAGCAAGCTGTAAATAATTTGACCAACGTCACTATTCCTCGCTTTACTGGCGAATCAAGTCAAGTTATGGGAAACAATTCCTGCATACTAAATGTATACCTTCGATTTGTTGACTCTTCAAAACGACATTATAGTGTATGCCGGGATGTGCAAAGATGATTATGGAATATAGCTAGGAGAGAGTACGTGAGTCGAGAAGTTTAGGATGGCGATGCCTTGTTCGGTTGTTGTAATCCGGTTCAATCCGTAGGTTGAATGCGTATATTGAGACTCTACAGACATTCTACCTAAAATTCCATACGTTTGCGGTTAAGATCGGCCAAAACTAAAACGAGATTGACAGTATAAAAATTCTAATGATCTTATTGACAGAATTAGAATCATATTTTAAAAGATATCCTGAGAGAAAATAGCCTTCGAAGACTGTTACTAAACGACAGAATAAACAGAAAATTTGGAGAAGAAAGGGTGTGTCCAAGGTAGCGCCGCTAAAAGAGATAAGTGCTGTTCGTACAAGTTACCTGATTATAAATTCAGTGCAGAAGATAAAAAGTACCATTTGTTTATACCTAAAGTCACTTTTAAAGAAAGAGGTATTGAATGCCCTAAATTAAAATTTACGAAATATTTTCGACATGGACTTAACCAGAAAACAAAAAAATCAAAGGGGTTTAATATATGAGAGGAGTTATTTCAAGGAAATTCCTGTATGTGATCAATTTTTGTAAGTTAAAGTCATTTTCTTTATAATTAAAACAGCTTTTTGCAAGATAATAGAAACATTCCAATATTTAACCACAAATTGTAGTTTATATAGAAACATGTCTCCACACGTTTCTATAAGGAATAGGAAATGATCAACTTGCCTATTATAACTTTTTTACTGAATGGCTCATGGTAATAAATTATTTTCATTAACTTTCCCAACACCAATACATGGAAACTCTAACAATCTTTTCAGATTAGTTACATATCTATTTTTATATTTTAAAAGGTTTGAGGACCCTGCACATCCATTGTTAAAAGAGATGTGGATATTAAGTGAAGAGAGTCAAACTCCCAAGGAATTCATTCTGCAGTTAACTGGGAATAATGAAGCCATCAAAATGGAGGGAATGTTCATCATGATGAGACTCCTGGGATCTATGGATTTATCTCAGTGCAAAACAAGGTACCGGAGAACTGTTTCAGCTGACCCTAAGGGCTCACATTCCTCTCGTTTGAGGAGGTTCTTGAATAAAACCTGGAAATTTTTTGAGAGTCTCAACTGTATGATGGTGAATGTGGATGATTTCATATACATATGTGAATTACAGCTGCAAGAAGGTGAATTTTTACCATCAGAGCACATCAGACAGTTGTTTGAAAAAGTTGTAGCAAGAAGAGAGACAATCATGAGGGAATTGGGAACAGGGACTGAAAATGAGGAACTTGAAAAAATGCTTTATCAAGCCCTGTATCTTCTAATGTTGTACTCCAAAAGTCATGTTTCAGAACAGAATGATCATGAAACTGCAGCTATGACTGACCTTCTTCCCAGACTTTTGTGTTCAAACCCTCGTACCTGGAATGGGAATACGTTACTGCACTTGGCTGTGTGGCATGGAACTCCTTATATAGTATGCAGCTCATATGATCGGGAGCACAGAATGTGCGGTGGAATGTTCAAGCCTCCCTGTCTTGAGACCATGAGGCTAATTTTACATGCAGGTTGTGATGTGAATGCCATGAACATTGAGGGAAACACTCCTCTACATTTAGCTGTTACTTTTAAGCCAGGACCAGGACAAGAAGATGTTTTGAAAGAGACACTGGACTTGTTGTTGCTATTCGGTGCAGACACAAAGCTTGAAAACAACAGTGGTCGAATGGCAATGGACTGCTGTGAGACTGACGAGGCCCAAAGGATCCTGAGTGCCATGGATATTGATGTCAGAAATGTAAGAAAATTTTAATTTTAAGTTATGATTCTTTAAAATCATCACAGTGACCAATTCATTTACAACATCATGCCTGTCTGCCTATCTACTACTTTGATTATTTTGAACCATCTTGATGTAGTACAATCCATTGTAATGTTGTGACAGCCTAAAGGAGCTATTTGAAGATCAGTTTGTGTTGTTGGAATGTCATTTGACTGAAACGTATCCAGGTAACCTGTTTACATGCATTTGCTACGGCACGACTAGTAACACTGATCCAGTTTCATGCTAGAGATTTACTGAAAACTGATACCTGCAAGTAGATGATATTTTCAGGTTTTGTCATGCGTGACGTAAAAGTCACCCCTTGCTTTAAACGTAGGCATGTAACACATGGTAACATAAATGCAAAAGTAATTTTTCAGGATTGATTGGGTAAGGGAGCTAGGGACTTTTAGACATCTCTTTTTGACAGATCACTCATTTCCATTATGTATATACATGCTTTTCAGATCTCACACATACCGGTAGCATTTTCACTTTCCCAGCAGTGTGGGCAACATACCACTTTTGATGATTAGACTACAATTTTTACTGGAGCTTCCATAGCGACCCTAAAATGCAACCCCTCTTGCAACCAACTAAGCGACAAAGTGAAATTATAACATAGCTAGTAAATTTGTCCAATCAAATTCAATTGTGTAAGCATGCTTCATATTCCTATTGTGCATGCTCATGACATCAGCAAGCAAATCTCTCAGGAAAAAAAATTTTCCATCGGGTTGAAAATGTTATAAAACAATCGGTTCATATGTCAGCTGCACCTCGAGCAACTCTTGTGCATCTTTTATGCACTCAAACTTCCTGCATGCTTCATATCTTGATGAACACACACTGACGTATGAACAAATTGTTAATCAACGTCTGCACTATGTTTTCATGTAGCTTTGTTTTGGTCTTTTTCAGTGCCATAAAACTCATTTGAAATGTTGAAAGGCATCAAGGTGAAAAATGTTTGGACAATTCAATAATTCCCTCACCCGTTGCAACTTTTGTTTTGATATTACTTACATATTCACACTTATTATTGAACAGGATATCGTAAATTTCGGTTTGAACTGCACATGGTGTTGCATTTGTGTAATTTCTTTGTTTTTCATTCCCCCTGTTCAGTGGCTCCCCAATAAAACCGCAAGTTACCTAGACTAGTTATTCTGACCTTGCTTGAAAAATCACCTATTTATTTCACATAGAATCCCCAAAAAGCGCGAGTTAATACTTCAATTGCATCTAGCCTTGTTTTTTTAAAAAAAAATTACTAAAAAAGTTTGAAAGCTCATCAATCAAGACTCAACTCAAGACTCAAACTAGTGATGGTCAAAGTTCTGAGACAGGAAAGAAATTGATTTTAAACTGACAGTAATGGTTGCGACATTGTGCATAGCGTTTAACAAGTATGATGTGTGTAGTCTGTACAATTATACTTTTAAAATTGCTTTGGTTTCCTCTAAGTGGGTATATATTCTCCCTTTTCACTAAGGATGAAATGCTTGCAAGCGGAAGTGGCAAAGAAATAGACGAGGGATTTCGTATAGGAAGGCAAAACGACCTAAACCAGAACTATCAAGAAGAGACTGAGAAGTTAAGATCAACAAGCTCTGGTGGTAAGCTGTAAGGGTGTCATCTTTAGGTGATTAAGCAAAGTGCAATTTATAAATGGATGGGCAG
Organism: Pocillopora verrucosa; assembly: GCF_036669915.1. Lineage (NCBI taxonomy): Eukaryota > Metazoa > Cnidaria > Anthozoa > Scleractinia > Pocilloporidae > Pocillopora > Pocillopora verrucosa. The sequence continues at coordinate 7,553,825 of NC_089319.1, forward strand.
CTTCCCCATGGTACATGGGGAAAGACATAAAAGTAAATGCTGTATTTGAACTGTTGTCAGCAATGGAAAGAATGCATCAGTAGACTGTCATGAAAAAAAAAAGGAAAAATTTATTTTTAACTGGCAAAGCAATAGATTTGTAATTTCATTTATTAACATGAGGCCAGACCATGGATATAACCAGAGAGGGGGTGACAAGAAACTAAAATGATTTAAAACAACCAGTTAAAGCACCAAGTAACATTGAGTACTTATTCTTGGTATCTTAAGCCTAAAAATAAAATGAATTCAGAGGGATTTTAAGAAAATAAGACAACTATGAATATTCTGTTTTTAAGATAGATTTTCTCTCGGTATAACAGTTAACCTCAGAGTGAAAACGGTTATTTTCATTTCTCTAAGAACAATTGAGGAAGTTGAGACGAAATATGAAATATGTCCAAGGGCAACTAAGAGAGAGAGGTGGAAAACTGAGGGAGATGACAAAGCAGTTGACAGATGTCAAATGGCAGTTACGAACGAGGGATGCAGAATTGAGAGGGATAAGTAAAGAAGTGGAAAATGGTGCAGAGCAGGCACAAAAGAGAGATGAACAACTGACAGAGATGATACAGCAGCTAACAAATGTTGAAGGGCAGCTACAAGAGAGAGATGGACAACTGACAGAGAGGACACAGCAATTGACAAATGTTGAAGGGCAGCTACAAGAGAGAGATGAAAAACTAACAGAAGTAACACAGCAATTAACAAATGTTGAGGGGCAGCTACGAGAGAGAGATGGACAACTGACAGAGAGGACACAGCAATTGACAAATGTTGAAGGGCAGCTACAAGAGAGAGATGAACAACTGACAGAAGTAACACAGCAATTAACAAATGTTGAAGGGCAGCTACGAGAGAGAGATGAACAAATGAGAGAAATGAAACAGCGGTTGACAAATATGGAAAGACAATTAGAAGAGAGAGATGGAGAACTGACAGAGAAGACTCAGACTTTGACAAATGTCGAAGGGCAGCTACAAGAGAAAGATGAACAACTGAGAGAGATGAGAAAGCAATTGAAAAATTTTGAAGGGCAGCCACAAGAGAGAGATGGACAACTGACAGAGGTGACAGAGCAGTTGAGTAATGTCTAAGGGGAATTACAAGCAGAGGCTGACAAGGCTAAAGATTTACAGGACTTAGTTAACAGCTTAGAAAAACAACTGAACGACCATCCCTACTCAACTAGCCAGAGGAAGGAACTTTAGTCCATAAGTAAGATGAAATCAAATCATCTTCTTTAACATGTGTCAATTAATCTATCATTCAAAAATTAAATTCTTTTAGATGATGAAAAATTGCACAAATTACAAGGAAGCCATACCTCTCTTCATAAAAATAAGTGACCTCACAAAACATAATTTTCTGAGGTCTAAAAATTATCATGTAACTTTATCATACACAATGTATATATATGTGTCAATAGGAAGTCTATGTTTCGGTTTTTCCATATTACAGTGCTCAATATGTAGAAGCAGAGTGTGATCTGAATCGAGTTAGGAAAAAACAAAGAGACTACGCTTCATCCTGTAGTCCAGTAAAACACTACTAGTATCTGGAAGGCACAGGTTTGAATCCTGAATTTTTTCAGGCTTTTTTTCTATGATTTCCCCAGTTGCAGCTCACTTGCACAGATCATCTCTTTGCTTGTATTTCAGGCCAAGTTACAGTGTGATTTATTTCATATCACTAATATCATCATAGAAATACCATTGCAGGGTTTTCATTAAGAGATACAGAAACTTGAGAAAAGTTTATTAATAAGTAACAGGATAATTTTTTCCAGGTCTTGAAAATAACAACTTAGGTCATCACAATTTAGCCAGAGAATCCTGAGTAGTAGCCAGTCAATTTTTCTGATCTACTATGCATAAAGAACACCTTTCCATTCTTCAGTGGAAGGCCTTATTGTCTTACATATATATCCTACATTTACATGACAAGGATCAAAGTAAGTGTGTTTCAGGCCAACAAGCAGTGAAGGTTCACATAGGTTCTGCCACATCCAGACACAACTCTTGCACAATTGTTTTTTTCACTTGCTTGAGTCTAACAGGCTTCGCTACCCATTACTTAGGGATAGACCAAAGAGGAGTATAATTCTCAAGTTTCAGGATTTTTTCTTCTGTATTTTCTAGGTAGAAATTCTACATAATAATTATGAATTGTATTAGTTTTCTCTTGTACTATTTTGCATGTGCCTTGACCAACCAGCCAATTAGATGTAAAACTAACTCTAATTTCTGCTTGGTCTCTATTGTTTAGTGCATTTCAAGCAGTTTGCCAGTTTTTACTTTTAGTTCTTAATGTCAATAATGATGTCAATCTTTCTCTGATTGGCATATGTGATAACTTTGGTTTCAGTTTTTTTGACTCTCAAGGGCAAAACTTCTCCAATTCATCATTTATAAACAAGGGGAAGATCAATTTAGATAAGCAAGAAAATCCCACTTGCAGATTAATTACCCATGGTTTGATAGATAAATATTTTGTCTTATCTCATCCATCATATAATCTAAAGAAGGTGTTAATAGTGACTGCTTTTTGTTAAATATAAACTCTCTTCATCAGCCAACTGGGCGTAGAACATCCAACTGACAACAACTATTCTCTTGACTCTGAAATTGACTTCCGCTCAGGTTGTCAAAATGTCAGTCACCACTACCAACAACAGTCCTTCTCAGGACTACACTCACCCTGACAATCAGACTACACAATCACAGCTCTCTCTTTGTTGACGAGGTAAATTGCTTTCAAAAACCTCTCTGCATTATGCACCATAACTTTTTAACAATGGTGCGTTTGGATCAATGCAACATGCTGCAGCAACATTCCCTGGTGAAGCAATTTTGTTTAGTATTCTCAAACTTGGTTATGGCTAAGAGACTCAGCATTATCCTAATAAAAAGCACAAATTTAATGCTGCATTTCATAAAATTCTTTGGGAGAGCACAATTGCATTTCAACATTGCGGATCTCATTAAACTTGGAAAAATCTACAAAGTATTTGCCATTTTCAATAAAGTCTTGACCAATGACATTCAGAAAGTCATAACCCCACAAGATTTCATCACTGGTGTATGATGTCTTGGGCTGGGTGTTCATTCCCGTATGTTCAACTATTCCATCCAAAACTACAACAATCTCATAATCTGATTCCTTAAGCTGATCAGGTGTAATCTCAAAAAAGGGACTTTTTTCATCAATGACATGAATTATCACCATAGGAAGCAAAAGAAACAACTCATTCCTGAAGTCGTTTGCAGGGTTTTGCCAGTCATAGCACACTCTAAGATCCTCCTGATAAAAAGGGATTTCTTTTCCTTCAGAGGTTGTCCACTTCCGAAATAATTGCATTCTTATCGAAGCATCAACAATTTGGCTTTTGCGAATATCTCCAACCCTGAACATCAAACACAGTTTCCCATCCCTGGGCGCAATCACTGCATTCTCTGAGAACATCACAGTCTTCATGCGTTCACGAGGCTGGGATAGCTTAGCAAAAGTCAAACCAAGTAAAAAAGCGTCCAAAATCAAACCAATCAAGGATTGTATCTGTAACACAATGGCAGCCTCTGGACACTTGGTTGTAATTGCTCTGCTTCCATAACCAATGGTTTGTTCCGTTTCAATGGAAAACAGGAAAGCAGAAGACCAATCATACACCTGGAAAAAAACAGATCTGAATTAAATCATTGAAATATATAGTTAATTAATATTGAATGCTATCAGATTCATTTTGTGAAAATGAAAAATAAAGTAAGTGCATAGAAAAATCTGAAAAAGATATTTCAAACTGATGTTATGAAAAGGAATTTTTTTGTCCTCCTTCCAGGATTATTTCAGCTGGAAGGGTTCTTACCTGCTATCAATGATTCATTTGAGATGGTTCATCTCAATTGAGGACAATTTTTCAGATGTGAGCAGAAATATGAAAAATTGGCTAAATGACCTTTGAAAAAAAAAAAGGAGTTCCCCATACCACCCCTCCCTCAGCTTTTTATCAGTTAAAAAAGCTCCTTTAACATTTCTTCCTTTTACAATTTACCTACCGACAATTGCTACCTTGAATTGCTCATACCCAGTCTAAACCGAAAACAAATTACTCAGTCACGCAGTCATTCACCATACGCATACTGTCACGCATTCACAGCACCTCCAAATTTTAGTACAAATAACCAAACGAACAGAAAACTACAGATGACTCGATTCGTAAACTTACCTCCGTGACACAAACCGAAGGTCCCCTAATTGCGATAATCAGCCACCAAAGCAGGGCAAACAACAGCCATGACAAGACGTACGAACCACAGAATATCAAAATTACCCAAGGCCAGTGAAGATCGATCACTGTAGTAAACAAATCGGCGAAGTACAACTTGGTTTTCCCCGGTACATTTCTGGCCAACACTTTGAGAGATCCATTTTTACCGACTAACCGCTTCTTTCTAGAAGAAGAACGATTGAGAAAGAGTCGAGTGTGTTCATCGAAAGTCGGCGAGGAACGTGGAGGATGTAGAGAAAATGAAGCTCTATTAGCTTGATTTTTTTGCACTCGCATGTTCACCAGATTGGTAGAGGAGACCGGTTCTATCCTAAGGAAGGGTTCAACAGTTTCGTTAGCCTCAATCGAGTCCGTTGTTTGACGAAAATTCGAATTTTCCGTCATACTTTTGCTGTCAGTGACATCGAAACAACTTAAATAGTATGACAGATTCGTGCAAAATTAATACCCAGTCTCTCAGCTGTTTATATAATGCTCTTAACACTTATCGGTGTAATCTCTCCACAGTATGCATATAGCATTATACGAGCCATTTGCGGTTGATTAAAGAAAAACAGTTGAAAACCACAAAAACAAAAGATAATGTCCATATTGGAACTCGCTTGTAGTATGAAGACGTTTTGACGCCAGAGGAAGTCTTGAGCGGCCACCCACGGGGAATGGCAGGTTGGCCGCTTAATACAGGTTCCGCAGATAGAAGTATTCTAAGAAAGGATAAAAATTTTCATTTTATGCCATAGGTGAACTCTTTATGCAGAAAAACTCGCTTAAAATACTTACGGGAGATAAGAATGGGTTAAATTTTTACTTGAAAGATTATTCTTAGTTTTATTTCAGTGGTTCCGATTATACCCCGTAAGCTTGAGTTTGAACCGTATCAAGAACCCATTGGGGCCCCTATCTTTTTATAAAATTCAGCTTTTTGAAGCTGATTTTCATCCAGTGAAACCTGGTTAACTATAAAACACGTTTTTGTTTTTGTCGTTGTTGTTGTTCTAATGTGTATGGGGTATTAACTTGTTCTTCAATCAGTGAAGACACGAGACATGAATGTTTCCCAGACAACCGCAAATTCCGCACCCACATGTACGTTCGTCTGAAACAGAAACTCTGAAACTGAGAGGTTCCGAGAGCCTGGCACAGGCAAGGCACAGGCCACACCCGGGATATGAGCCCGCCCAGGAGCCCTTTACCCCAAATAAAGGCTCCCAGGCTGTGATCCTCCTCCGAACCGTTCCTTATTGAGAGGAACGGAGATCAGATCCGGAAACGGCGGAAATCATGAAGACTAGGTCCAGGCTAAGGAAAGCTGGACAGCAGTAGCTTCATACCCATGACCCCTGGCGAGTGTCGGCTACAAATTTTTCTCATTTCCAAGAGCTAGGTTGGCCCAATCGCAGTTTGCACCGGCGGAAAAAGCTCTTTAGTTCCCATACTTTCTCTACTAAGATAAATGCGCTCTCTTAACTGTAAATTTTAGTTAAAAAAAAAAAAACAGAACTTACTGATAAAGCTGATACTCCATGTTTTCAAAAAATAGTTTATTCGTTAAATTTCACTTTTGTATCAAATTCCCAATCTTCCAAATATATACGCATTTATTTTTATCCTTGTTTAAACAATGATAAAAAACGGAAAACTCTGCCCACGCAATAACCCTTAGGATAATAGGCCCTAAATTAACATGCGTATAAAAGTTCTCTATCTCGGAGGAGCGCGGTAGTGAAGCAGTGCGAGGGCAGAGTGACGAAGGAAAAAGAAATCGAGTTTTTATTCTTGTTTTCCCATCGCGGACTGTTCACTCTTGCCATGCCACTCTATTGCGCTCACCGAAATGAAAATATTCCTTCCCCTTGGAACGTACACTAGCCTTCTGACAAGCTAGCCTGTCTGACATTCACACATGTTTTCACCCTTGTCCTCAAAGTGTCCGTATTTAACCTTTCTCCCCCTAAAATCAACTCCTCACTCAGACGACAAAAATTGTCAAGCGACGTTCCCAGATGTAAAATTTTTAGCTAGTGGACTAAGTCTATTGGGGATTGAAACAGATGTCTAGCCTCGTTCCTAATGGCTTGCGTAACTAACAGACTACTGTAAAACTTAAGGTCGAAAGTGTTTTGTGCAGGAAATACTGACCAACCGAGTGAGTGTGGCGGAACTTCCGAAACAAAAACTTGACATTCTGTTGGTTAAGGTTACCTGAAACTTAAGAAAACTGAAACTGATTAGATTTAGCTATGGTTCAATCATTAAAGTCTAGTGGTCTTCAATCTTAGCTGACAGGAACAGGTTATCTATATTTGTATTGCACAGAAAACAAAATACGCAAACGGTGATCAGAAACTGAAGACTTCATTGATTTTGATTGTTCTGTGTATATTCGCACCTTGAAATGTGTTTAGAGCGCTGTTAATTACCCAACAAAAACAAACACGGTCAACATCACTGTATTTATTGCGATGTAATAGAGGAGATGAGGCCATTTTTCATCGAAACTTCAGATTTTATGGTGAATTCGTCTGCTTACTTATTCGTATGAAACTGAAAGGTAATTAGAATCATTAAAATTAAATCACTTCGGGAACAAACAATAACATGGTAAACGAAAACAAAAATAATCGTATTTATGAAAAAATAAATAAAATCGAAGTGATTACGTTCATATGTGTTATTTTTTAATTTTGGAGCGCATTAATGTTCCGTCTGCGGTACTATAATGATTATTTAGCAATTACGTTGTCAGCAAAGTTAATACATTCATTCTTCAGTACCCTCCTAACACCTAGATTAAACATGGGCAATTGAAATTTCATCCCCGTTCGCCTCGTTATCTTCAGTGCTTAGAGTTGTGTCGGTAGGTCTCTGCTCCGTGTTATCCGAATCGTAGTCAATGTCCTCCTGTGTTCCAGCGCTCAGTAAAGATGATTCCGAATTCATTTTAAACATTTTTCCTTCGTAATAGTCCTTAGCCGAAACCTGGGGGGTAGGAACCGAACGGGTGTCGTCAAATACTGAAAAATCGACCCTGTATCTGCCAGACCTCCATCTAGACTCGTCTGTTGTGTTTACAAACTCATGACCCCACAGAATTTCATCCGCTTTGTAGGACGTTTTCGCTTGAACTAACATACTGGTAGCCTCTACAGTTCCTTCAAGGAGAACGACTATTTCGAAATCGCAGTTGAGCAAATCTTTGGGGTGCATTTCATAAAGGGGGCTGTTCTCATCGATAACATGCACCATGGTCAGGGGCAATATCAAAAATATTGCACTGTCCTCTATCAGACCGTCTTCACAAGACCAGTCCGTTCCCACGGGCAAGTTCTGCTGATAAAACGGCAGTTCAATTCCTTCTCGAGTCTTCCTCTTTCGAAACAAATGCATTCGAACATGAGCTTCCAGAATCTGGCTTTTCCTCACGTCACCCACCCGAAACATTAGGCACATTTTGCCGTCACGCACTGCGACCACGGCGTTTCGAGAAAATAAAATAGTTTCTGCGCGATTCCGCGGACGCGATAATTTTGCGAAAATTAGACCTAGCATAAACGCACCGATTATAAACCCGATCAGCGATTGCACATTCAATAAAATAACAGCTTCTGGACACTTGGGTGTGATTTGTCGGCCCCCATAGCCAATAGTTGTCTGCGTCTCAAGCGAGAACAGGAACGCGCTTGCAAACGAATCAACATTGTCGACGCAGACGTTGTCTCCGCGGATAAACGTTACAAGCCACCACAAAAAGCCAAATAGGAGCCAACTACCACAATACATGAACGAGTAAACCACACAAATCCATCGCCATTTAGAGTCAATCATTGTAGTAAATAAATCCGAGAGGTACATCCCATGTTTTTGTGGTACATGCGACGCCACCACTTTCAGTCCTCCATGTTTTCCCACTAATCGGCGCTTCTTGCTGCCGTGTTTGGTCGATAGAATTCGCTTCATTCTGCTCCTTTTGCTCTTAGCCTCCCACGGTCTCTTCCTTCGAGTATGACTTGTGCCGTTAGGCTGTTGTATCCTGACCTCTTTTAGCTCATACTCATCACCTTGTCCACCCTCTTCGGTCTCGTTCATGTCAGAGTAGTCAGATGATGTTCTTGAGTCTGAAGATTCGTCCACCCCTCGACGTTGCCAATGCCGTTTAGCTTGGTCCCTCGACCTGTCCGATGGAGAAGACATCTTTGAAAAAAATTACCAACCACCCGTACAAACGGCAAGTTCAACAAAGGGCGCATCAAATTATTAGAAAACCTTGTTCTGAACAGTTCGTAAATTACTTCCAATGTACCATAACGCTATTAGTCATTAAACATGTGACGTGAGTGGAGTGACGAAGTAACCTTGATGACACTTTCCCCGTTGTGCGTGTGACTAAGGTTGTTTTGATCAATATATCCCTTAATTATTGTGAGCCAATTTTTAACAGAAAGAAATTGTGAAGGTAAACAACTCAGACATAGCTTAAAAACTCACTGAGTGTATCCTGCGGATATCACATCCAAAACCGCAATGAATTTGAAACAAAGGAATATTAAGAATTTCTCACGTCCTTACCGAACGCGCAATTTCCCTCTTCCTCTCTGCTTTACCCTTCGTGAAATTTAAATTTGTTTATCATTCAGAACCCACTGAAGTTTGTGCATCACTATGCGGATAATACTGTTATTGTACTTGGCACTCACTTGGGATTTTACAAAATGCTGTGATTTATTTGCATTCAGCTGATATTTGCATTTGAACGCCTCTGCAAGACCTCAGAATGACCTTTACATGATTTTTAAAACAATACGGGTGTCACGCAGTAAACTTCGCCGGTTGATATGTCTACTAACTTTGCTTTCCAGTAAAGTGCCTTCCGAATACTGGGAGAGAATTTTGAGGAAATTTCAATCGTTTCGAAAGGTGCTATGTAAATATCGTTTGATAGAACCTTAAAACATGAGAGACGCAATCCGAAAGCTGTTTTCAACGAGGAAACGAGACCAGTTTCCTTATCTCGTCGATTTCATTTCCGCATATGCTCCACGGCCGTATTTCTTGAATAGACACTACCCCAATGGATTAAAATTTGGCCATGCCCCGACAAGTCATGAAATCAGAAGGCTGAGGTCAGATTTCGGACAGTTCTAACCGATTTCGGATTCCGAGAACTTCTGATCGATTCCGGACGCTTCTGTCTAAGTCTGTTTTCGGTCGTTTCCGTCCATTTCGATCGACTTCTATTTTAAGACATTTCCAGTGTGAGCACTAAAGAGACAGCGTTACGTTTAATTTTGTAGAAAATCAACAACGATAAAAGGAAATTTTAAATTACTATAATTTTCCGGAAAGCTAGAACTTTGCTATATCGACAGGGACAAAAAGTGCGGTTTTCTTGAATAACTTCTTTATTTCGTGAATACCTTAAACAGTGTGCCTACAAATCCGCTATTATACCCGCTACTGTCCTAATTTGTCGATTGCCCATTATCAAAACAGCTCCATTTTGAAAGAATTTGTTTTCTCTAAGAGAATATCAGTTGATATTCTTTTTCTCTCAAACTATGACATAAAATTCTCTCTAAGCCTGAATAATAATAATAATAATAATAATAATAATAATAATAATAATAATAATAATGTATTAAGTATAACCGAAAAGATTATTAAGAATATCGAGACTTTAAGATCCCAGATACCGATGCGCTTCATAGCTTCATGCTTCTCACTTTAATTAAGATTAATTTATTTCGAATTTCTCTGAGACAGCAGGAGTAAACAAGAAACAATGCTATACTCTTTTTAAAATTCTCTCGATTATTGCCATTTTAGAAGACGATGCTGTAACCGTGCACTTGTCAAAGCTGAAACTGAAAAGTTTTACCTCATTATTTTTAACCATATCTTTTGGACCTTTGCCGTGCTCTTTATAACTATTTTACTCTAAACAGCGCGAAATCATTTACCAAATATGCAAAGATATAGATTTTTTGAATAATTGTTGGTAGCCAAACTATGAGGGAACTCTTAGTGGGATGATTTATAGATGGCCATTGCCATCAGAATTTGTGACTGCTTAATAAGGGTTAAATTTTCTTGATGATGAAAGCTTTGAGAGTTTGACAACTGTGGAGCTCTCTCGAGATGAACCTCCGAAGGCGATCTTGTCGGGACCGGAATCCTAAAGGGGAACTCAGATCTCTTTCTTTTACATTGTGCATGTAAAATGTTTTTTTTTTTAAAGTCGCTTATTGTAAATTAAAATTTGATGTAGGCGGCCACTTAATGGGCTTTGAGTTGGTGCTCGAGCGCATTGCTCAAAAGAAAAGTAAATTTTCTATCTTCAAAGAGTTCCATATTTCCGACTTTTCTCGCGCTTTTTTCGAAATTTACTTCTGATCCTTTCTTCTTTGCTCCAGGTATTAAGGCGAACTTTCTTGTCGACTGTTTACTTACATTTAAGCTGATTGGTATCACGGGATGTTGTGATGTGCTTTAATGAAAGCCCTTTTTTGCGACAAACCGCAAATTTTGATGAGATGCACAGTTGAGTGTAGAGTCACTTTGTGTATTTTGATATATCATCAAAAAGCGGCCAACTCTTTTCCACCTGAAACGGTGAGGAAAAACCTGAAGATCGCAAAATTTGAATGGTATGAAACATAGTCGAGAGGATAGTTTCATTTTTTTGCCACAGATGTTTCATTTAGCAGAAAGACTATTGTATTATTTTGCTACAATAATAATTTTATGCGGTTGTTAATTTTCACCTATCAATGAAGAGCGAGGTTACAAAGCTAATTTTTGACAGCGGACCTTCGCCTATCACAGGTTAACACATACACGTTCACTTTGTTGCTGGTATTCTTTCACTTTCCCACACCGGACTCACTCATCCCAGACGAGTAGGTAAGAGTATTTTCTGCTGTAAAGGATGAAGCTGCAAGATATTGCATACCCCTTGCGCTTAGCCTTAATCTTACGGGTAAAAACGCTGCATAAATTAATGCGTTGCGTCCGATCGGACGATAAATACTAGTGATATGGTTGCTAACAGCTGATCTTGTCTACGCAAATGAATGCACAGTTTCTGCAAGATTCCTCTCAATCTCATTCAGAATTTTCAATGTAACAGAATTATTCTAATACATTTGCAGTAGCGACGCAAACTAACGGAAAGATACGTTCCACTCTGCGCAGAGAGTGCGTTCGGCTGGTCGAATGACAATCGTTCCTCAAATCCGCCATTTTCCTTTCTTGACTGCTGGACCTCTCAGGGCTACAAGCTGTTAAATTTGCTTTCGTTTTACATGATGTTGATTCTTCCTTGTGAAGGGGATTGAGTATTACATAAGTGCGTTATCCGCGATCACAGTTCCAGGAAATGCCCATTTCCGATCGCGTTGTGGTCAAAATGGATCAGCTGTCAAAAGGGGAACGTTGCTAACGATTGCATTAGAACCCAGATGTGGCCTTCTAAAATGGACTTAAAAGCACCCATTTATGTCTTGCAACAATACAGTTATAAGCCGTTTTTAGCTTGATTGTCCAAAGCAGTCTATACGAGTTTGGAGGTGGTGTAATATTTAAATTAGGGTTGAGCGGTCTAAACCCTATTAAATGCTTCCGAAAATAATTTATAATTTCAAGGCGGACTCACCGCCAGATTATGAATTATGCATGAAACATCATTATGGTTTAAATGACATGGGTTTAATTAAAAATTTAACTTTAAATTTTATAGTACAGGTAATGATACTAAACAAAAATATATAGAACCTAGTATTTTTTAAGGAAAAAATTGAATTAAAATAATCTACTGTTATATAACTTTTTATTGTCAAATTGGCTGTGATCCAACCTTTGAAGGAAAAATTTTGATATAGAGGCTGACAGTAGGGCATGGCATTAACGATGGATTTAAATGTGTTATTCTTCATGACACAGTTAGAGGTTGATTCAGTTTTTCTCTAAGCATCACTCGATCTGTACTTTTCAGATCTCATTTGTGCAAGTAAATAATTTCTTAGCAGTTATTAAAAAGGGTATTTTAAAAATGAGTTTGGGTTACATTCGTTTGCATATGTTTTTCATGCTCAAAAGGTGTAAATTCCAGTGCCTCAGAATGTGTTCAATTGAATACTTTATCACCCTTTTGTATGGTCTTTGCATGATGTAAGGTACAGTGAGCACTGGAAATTGTTTTCCACCTACCAGTTTTGATTGCAGCTTAAATGTACAACTTGCTTAAACTTGAGGAAAATTCAACAAAGATAATATGCATCTGTAGATTCAAAGCAGCTGATTGTCACTAGGTCTTTTTGTAGACATGAGCTGTCTGAAGAACACCTCTGCTTTACTTTTGCTTTTTGAACCAAAAAAATCCAAGTGCATTGTCAGACTTGTTTAAAATTCCTCTGAACGACAGTTTAACTCAAAATGAGAAAAAAAAAGAGCGTACTTGAAATTTTTTCTTTAGTAATTATTTTCAAATGAAGAAATTGGGAGTATTGTCTAGTTTTTATGCAAATTTTATGATCTAAAAGAATGATTTAACTGCTTTATAATGTATTTTCTTTCAACAAAGTAATGACTTTCTGCCTTCTGCTGGGTTCAATAATTGTAACCAATATGTGCAGTCATCAGTGTAGCTAAAATTTCTTCAAAGGAGCCTGTAGGTGTGTATTGTTCACTCTTTCATCAACTAGATTTCAATAAGATTTAGTCAGAGAATGGAAAGGTTTAAGTAACAAAAACTGAACTTGTTTTGTCTAACACAAGCAGTGAATAGGACTTAAATATTAAGAACTCCTGATAATGCTAAGGTATGGCTGTTATTACTAACTTGTATCTTTTATGCCTACTGTTGTAAATAACATGCAATCAAGTGCAAATATCTCGCAATGTTTGGACAGATGGTCATTTTGTTATGTAAAAAAACCTGTTTTACTGGTCAGCCATGCATGCTTTGCTTCTTTATCTGCTTCGCTTTTCTTGCCTTATAAGAAATGCATGCAAAATAAAGCAGTTGCATGGTAAATAACTTGTCAGACATTTTGGTGCATAGAATTGCTGAGTATTTTTACTTTTTGTTTGTAATTTGATTTGCCCCTGAAGGGCTTGTTAAAATACGGCACAACTTGTAAAAAATACTTAGCAAAACTACACACCAAAACATCTAATAACTAAAGATATTTATCTGTTAGGTAAGGTAGAAAATAACCATCTATTTAGTTCAGATCCCTCAAGAGTTTAGTTAGTGAGGTAGTAAGAGCAGTTGTTTCACTCTTTTACCTTTTATACTTGTACATCACCATAATACATCACCCATCGCTCTGACAAAGGGCTAATGCTCGAAACGTCAGCTTTTTCATCCTTTACAGTGGTTAATTTACGTTTTCAACTCAGTTGTTAACACTAAATTACCTGCTATACTCTCCCACCAATGCAGCACCAAAGTTTCTTTAGAAACTAACCCCTTTATTCATTACAAGTCACTTGCACTACAAGTCTCTAGCTGAAATCAATTAATTTGCACACTTGGTCATTTTTCTTTCAGTTTAGGAAGTGGTACATTAGCTGCCTGGCCAGTGGCTCAATGGCTTGTGTTAATGTCTTGCTTTCCTGTGGAAATGATGACAAGGCATTGAAGCTTGACAGGGAAAGTACCTTTGATGAATTTAGAGCACGAGTGAAGTCTTTGTTTCCACATTTGCCAGAGGTCAGTAGAGGGTAACTTGACCTTAAACCATTTCACAAGCATCAGAATGATAAGGCCAGAAAGTAGGGAGAGCTCTGCCCCTTGTCTAAGAAAATCTGGGGACACACTCTCTACAGGTATTTGGCTGAAAATATCACTAGCACAGCATGGAATTGGTTTCATTGGCAAACTTTTAAGTCTTGGGATCTTTTACAATCATTTTTTTTTTTTTATTATTAACCTTATAAATTGATTTGACATTACAGCAGTGGGACTTTTCCTTGAACCTTTACTTACACTGTAGTTAATTGGATTGTCACAATTGAAACTGAAATATACAATTCTGACAATTACAAGTTTGAAAAGGAACTAGCTTGAGGACATTTTGAAAAATTTTAGTGGATGGAGGGTGCAGTTTCATGTGCACATAAAACACAACAGAGGCACTGTTGCCTTCAACTGTTTTAACACCATATTCATGCTATAGGTCAAATTAATGGCCAGATTAAATTATATCCAACCAATGTGAATAAACTGAATTTTAACTAATGTTTATTCATCAACTGGAAGACAATTTCAAAGCATCCAACCTCAGAGTAGATGAATTAGAAATGAATTTAAATCACGTTAAGGTAAGGGTGAATTAGATTTATTTTAACCCTTAACTTCCAATATCTGATTGTTATTTCTCCCTTCTAGCTGATACACATTTCCATGTGAATTGGCCATGAGAATTTGGTATTAAATCAAGATAACAACCCCTACCTCTAGTGATAAATTTCAGTATTCTCATTACCTGATAATGTATGGATAATAAAGAGAGAAGTTACATGATAATCACTTCTAAGAGTTTAAGGGTTGATGAAAGGTAGAAGCAGATATGCTTAAAATTTTGCCTACGGCATTTTGTTTCCTGTACACCTCTGTAATGTGATTTTCTTTTTGCAGCACTTTACAATCAGTGATGGAGACTTCAATGAGCTAGACTCTGGAAATTTTCATAATGTTAAAAACAGTAGGCTGGAAACATGGTGTCTGGTAAGGATAGATATGTTCTTCTGATGAAGAGTTAAATAAAAGTATTCAGGCAGGCAGTTAATGAACAGTTTTCTGAGATGGCAACAACAGATAGTTTTAAAACTTTCCCTCACATTTTTCTTGTAGGTTTTGGAGAGTGTGGCCAGTTAATATTAAACTTTCCACTAAGAGAGTTATTTCATAATTTGATAATTAAGTTGTATTTTTTCAGCTCTTAAATATAAACAATCACCTGCTCTCTACCTAGTATCAGAGTTGGGAAATGTTTACTGTTTTTAAGTTGCATCATATTTCATTTGTCAGGTGCGTAGCTCCAAAGATGAAGCATTCATACTGGACAAACCACACTCTGAACTGATGCGATATGATGTGCATCCCAATGCTCTCACTCAGAGTGGGAATTACCATTTCAGTGGTAAGAACATTTAAGAAATGCATGTATGGCAACTGAAGAGTATTTTGAAAGATTGGTCCAATCATAGTTTACTGAGCAGGCACCTCTGCCCAGCAAACTAAGTTCTCTGCATGGGAATTCAAGCTCAACTTTGTTACTTCAAGCAGCCAGTTGGCAATTTAACATCATGAAATGGTCACTGAAAATAAATGTAGCACACCATTATTTAAGGTTTTGTTTTCCTTTCTACAGCCAGCTACCAAGCCTTTTGTGAATTTATTGACAACCAGCATAACACTCTAACTGATAATTTAGAAGAAAGGGGCAGAGTTGAATGGAGGAAAATAGCCAAACATGGGCAGTTTTTGCAATGCTCAACTTTTAAAAGCTGCTTTAAAAAGTTTTACTTGGGGACACAGCCAAAATGGCAACTTGCACTGCCAAAAGTTGGCAATTTAAAGCTGTAACAGCGTATGCTTTAAGCTGTTGGTCACTGAAAATAGATTCATATTAGCACACCACTTATTAAAAAAAGGTTTAAGAGGTTTTGTTTTTCCTTTCTACAGCCAGCTACCACGCCTTTTGTGAATTTTATTGACAACAGCATCCAGGCAACAAGTACTAACACCTGCAAGGACATGGAAAGAACAGTAGATATTCACTCTTCCTTAAAGATGGGAGTAAGATTATATCGTAAATTTATAATCCTTTGAACCCTAAAAATGACTAACACTTAATTTCTCCTTACAATTTCTCACCCTAAATCAACCATGAAGGTCATGAGAATGAAGGAAATAACCGGGCCAAGAAAAAGAAGCTCTTTATTGTAACACAAATTCTCCGCATCACCCCCTAGGAAATTTATAGAGAACAGTATGAATAATCTGTATACTGATTTTAAGGTGTAAGGGTTAAATGTGTGAAAAATCTTGTGGATGTTCCTTCAACTTGGAACACTTATTGCAAGTTTTTGCCTCTGATCTAGAAACGATTCGCCATAATTTGACAATGGAGATGGTAGTGACATATGAGGGTCTGAAAGCATTTGCGACCTATTTCCTGGCCCACCAAGCGGATCGTGGCCTTGAAAATGAGGAAGTGGAGGACCTTATTCCTGCCTGTGTGGATGGCTGTATTTTCCCAGTTTGGGGTGTCGGTGCAACACAAGCAGTAAGTAGTGAATTGTTTACACTTTGTTTTTAGTGAGCTTAGTTGATGGTGGTGTGGTGTCATAAGAAGTAAATTTTCTACCTACCAGAGGAAGGGCCAACGGTGCGGTGACATTTCCAATTTTGGGTCCCTTGCCTGCTTGATTTTTTTCAAGAGTTTCTCTTTTTGTTTGGGGTGTAACAATTGTGGTTATTTGGAATGCATTTGCTTGGTAGGTGTTTCTAGCCTTGGGGCGATCGCATCAGAAGCGGTTATCACGCAAGAGGTAGGGGGAATGTCCATATGTGGTACGAAATCTCTATATCTAAGGTAATTAATAAAACAATTTTCTGGGGTTCTCGGACAATGAAAGCTCTAGGTCAAAAGCGCAAGATGGAAGACGTCGAAATATTCAGATAACTTTTTCACTGAGTGTCAAGCAAGTATCACCGAGGTATAATTTCCTCGCATCTGATTAGGAAAAGCTCCAACAGCAGCGAAAGAAGCAAAGCCTGTGTTTGGAGGACTACCGATGGATTTCAGAAATCCGAGCTGAACACCTCCACTTTGGAGCCTGGGGAGGAGGAAAGAATGTCTTAAGAATATTGTGAGAAAAACTTGATTTACTGGAACATTAACACAAACTATGTGTGATAAAGCTAGCGTTTGGGTGAAGATGGCGGAATCGTGGTCGGGGTTTTTTCAAGAATTTACTTTAGATCTTGACAAAACGACTTTGGTACACTTGATGGTATCCCTAGCTTGGGAGTAGCCCTCATTCATAAGGGCCGTTCGAGGCGAGGCGTAACTAGCGTATTTTCGTCCTCGCGGGAAAGTATGAGGCGCTCGAGAGGCGGCGAGAGGTTTGGAAGGGGACTAGTACTTTATTATTATTAGTGCCAGAACCCCTCAGCTCGCCCCAAATCTTTTCCCAGGGACGGAGAAACGTGATGGTGGTGATTGATAAGAATTCCTGAAAACACCAACACTCGTGAGTAACACTGACATCAAACTGATGTAATGCGTTTTCTTTTCTTCGCAGATTGAGAGAGAGGCTGCATATTCCCAGTTGTAAAACCATGATCATCATCACTGGCCTTCGGGACATTCAACATCAATTCTATCAGGCAAGATGATGGGAGTAGTTTGGCGTAGGAATCTTGCGCCACGTCTATCACTTCTATTTGTTTGGCGAAAGAGCCGATCGGAGAAACATGGAGACTTCCGTCCCTTGCTAACTCGAGGATCCCTGTACGTCTGCGACTTTGATTACGCTAAGACTGTGCCTCTACATTGTGCCTTGGACCCACGCTTTCCTGTGGGACTTGAAAAGTTTTCCGTTGGAATGTGAAAAGGAAAACATGACCAAGATTTTTTGTGCAAGATTAATTTTTTTTCCAAATGGTCTGGGTGTGCAGGATAACTTGCGATGGACTGGGTACTGGCAACGCTCAATGTCACTTCGGGTTCTTGTAACCGGGATAATTTTCGGCCAAGTTTGTTCTTGGTTTCGAGTTTAGATACCACCTTTTACGTTTTACACTTATCTACAAGAACCAAAAAAATTACAAATCGTTTAGTTTTAAGAAGACCAAACGTCATTTGAAGAAGTCAGTGAAGTTGGCAATTATACTGAGCACGTTACCGAGGGAAGTTTTAGTTTCTCTAAGCTTAATGTATCACAGGCTTATCGGGGAATTTAAAGGCAACCCGTATCAAATATTGTATTTTGTCGTGTTTAGGGGAAGTTGCTAATTTTTTTTTTTTTTTTTTTTTGGTAATAATTTTTTGTCTCTTTTGCTTTCCAGGTGGAGTTTGGAATGAGTTCTTTTCTAAAGGTAGACATTAGTCTGGTGATTGATGACGGTAAAAACGCCAACCAAAAGGTATTTTTTAATCTTCGAGAAATTGAGGATGATCTAGAAAGTTTGTACCAGACAAGAGCAAAGGAATGGTTTCCGTTTTCGCTGACCATGAAGGTTCCCGGTCTGGATACCACATCAAACTGTTCAGGTAGGCAATGCGGTCCTCAATTAAAAAGAGAAACTTTGGGAGACGTCGTACTTGGATTATGGGTTTGTGCGGGTAGACTGTGTTTTCCGGCCTTCACCTGGTTATCCTCTCTTGTGCGTGACACTGTCCTCTGACATTGCCTTCTTACACCAAGGAGTTAAAATAGAACCATAACCGAGCAGGGAAACTTAGTGTAGCCTTCGGTAGAGAAGTTTTTTAAGCCGAATCGAATCGTCGTATCTTAAATTTCAAACAACGATTCTAGATCTCAGTGTCCTCACTTGGAATCTTCCCGTAACCTTAGGGGACGGTGGCAATAGCGTGACGCGATCACAAACTCTCCTTTGAACCTAAGAAAAAGTGTAATTCGAGGAAACACTAGCTTTTAAACGCCGAGGTTTGACCTTGTTCGAAAGAGCAAAACACATGACCCGCAAATGACAGTTGACTCCTATTCCGAGAAAAGTGTCGCCTATTTTAGTCACGCTGTGTCTTTTACTTTTTCAGGGAGTGCTGATGTACTTTCCCCATGAAGGCGGACACGAGACTCTCCCCCGGCCAGATGATATTGAAGATGATGCACAAGAGCCGATTTTTGAGTGTTTCTGGCAAGGCAGACTGGCTCCTTTATCTTATGTTCACAAGTAAGCTGGAAATATGTCATTCTAATCTAAAAAATAATTTTGATATTAATGATGATTCCCCTCTGACCTACTCGCACGAGCGCGAAGTCTCGCGTGTGGAGAAGGACAAACACGCTCTCTCCGCGTTTCAGATTTTCAAACCTTCCCGCTCACCGACTCCTGTGCTGTGCAGAAAGTGCGAAAAGGGCTGTTCAACGTTATATATGTTGATTCAGAAACTGGCCACAAATTGAATAAAATGACAAAAAAACTAGTATAATCAGCAAAAAGGCACGACTGGATAAATTGAAGAAGGCCCCAACGGATTGTAGTTTTTAAAAATCATCTAGGCGAACAGTTTCTAAAATTTTATCTTTGTCAGAGACGGAACAATCCTTGCCAGAAAAATATGGTTGACTAGAGCTAGTATTAACTGAGGTAATTGCAGAAGTAGAACATAGGGAAAAAGGTTAAGGCATCGGCAGCTTGATTTATACTCTTGAATAATTGTGGGGCGCAACTACTAACAGTGTTACGAAGCTAAACGATGGGTGCGATTCAGAAGTTAGTTTTTGTTTTAACTTTTTTCCTTTCACAGAATGGAATTTTGCACGTCACCAGCGCAGCGATCCAAAAGGCAGAAAGACGTGGTGCCGGACAGCTGTTATCGCAGGCTCAAGGGAATCTTGTTCTTTAACAGGCATACGCCTGTGTCAAACAACAAGTTAAAAATCCTGTTGGACGAGAGGAAGGATTTGTCCAGCGCACTAGAAGACGCTTCAACGGAGAGAAGACTTCCTCAGGAGTTTAGATCTTGGCTCGAAAAATGCCATCGAGAACTGGACAAAGAGGTGAGGCAGAAACTGCAAAAGTAAGGCAACGATTTTCAAGCAGAGCTGGACATTTTTCGTCACAGTATCGCGTTCTCAAACGTAGACGCTATCAAGTGGTATAGCTCATGACGTTTGGATGCAGCGCAGTATTCATTAACCCTTTAACTCACAAGATTTGACTGTCCATCCTCTAATCTAGCCGCTACATATTTCCTTGTAAATTAGTCACAAGAATGTTAGATCAAGACAATAGTTTCCGCTTGATAAGTTTGAGTATTCTCATTACCTGTTTGCAGGATTATGTTTTGATATATTATAGGGAGAAGTTACATGATCATGTCTTTCTTAGGTCAGCTTTGATACTCCGCTTCCAGCCTCTCAGCAGCTGAAGAATGGTGATGTGGCACATAGCGTGTTGCGCGTAACCACTAGCTCGGGAGTTCAAGTCTACAAAGTGAATGACATTGTCAAACTGGACACTAAACCCATCATTTATGGCAAAGTGTTGCACTTCGTTAAAGTCGCGAAGACAAATGAAGTTGACAAAGTTGTCGTGGAGAGACAACCGGAGGAGGTTAGTAGATGCCAAAGAATTAAATTCGTATTTTCATTTTCGCTTCGCTTCGTGGTTTCCTACGCTTATCTCGTGTTCTCCCAACCTCCCGCGTGTTTACATCAGGCTATGTAAACATGGAAACCATTTTACATTTCTTCAGTCTCGTTTAGCTTTTCAAGTATTACGTGACTTCTTACGTGGCATCTTGGTAATGCATTGGAGTGCGTTACCTGTACTAGGGGAATGTTTGTTACAGGGAAAGAGGTCTTTGGCGGAAATTTCTCATAGAGTTAACTTGAGTTTGTATCCTTTTGAAACACGAGCTGTGAGATAAGTACATGATATTTGTATAACGTAGTATTACATGCAGAAAATGTCTTAATCCTAGATGTAAACTCACTTGTTTATGTTACAATTAACCCAAAATATTTTTCTTTAGGTTTATCAGCATCAACTGGAAGAGAAACCAATTTCTAGAATTATAGAAATTCCCGATCAAAATACGCTGAGGAAGGTTTTTAGCCAAGAAAAGCAAGCACTTCCTAAGACAGGTAATATACATTGTGTGTGAACACGTGTTTTTGTGTCACGTCACGCCTTTGTTTATCTCTTTGAGTAAAACACGTAACATGTGACCTAAAACAGCTTCACGCAACGTCTCGTCACTCTTTGTCGGACGCAGTGGTAAGAGCGCCCGCCTCCTACCGTTGTGGGTTGGGTTCGATTTTCAAACCCTGCAGCTCTCTACAAGTGTTTATCTCGTAGTTCCCAACTTTTCTCCCTGGTTATATTTCAATTAGATCCGCAAAAATTAGACAGATGGTCACCTTAGGAAGGACCACTGTTAAATTCTAATGTTGTTTAGTTTAATCTGGACACTAACTTACGTGTAAAATTATCTTCGATTCCTAGTAAAAGTATACGAAGACAACCTGATCAACGAAATTTCACCAAGAACAACATTAGAGTGGTTAGCTGGTGAAACTGAAGAGGGTTTCAATGGTTTCTGGGTAAAAATCTTTAATGGCGAACGACCTCAGAAACCTCTCGTCAGCTTACACAACAAGAAACTGTGCATTCGTCAGGTAATCGAGGGACCTGAGAACATGGCACCTGTTCAGAACGATCAACCGCACGACGGAGAAAAGTTTGGCTTCAAACCGTTTTGGTTGTCTGTGGCTGGAAGGTACTCTCTCAAGTACATTGCCATGCTAGGAGACAGAGAAATGACTTCCATGCAGTTTGAAATCAACGTGAAAGGTAAGAGACTGCTTCTTAAAACTGTAAATGTAAGTTATGTTAGAGGTTAAACCAAAGTTATCGCAGTAGCTAATTAGAGAAGAAAAAAAATACCCGAAAGAGCTAATGTAAAAGTAAAAATAAGCAGTTTGCCTAAAGCTCGGGAAAGCTCGGGAGAGCTCGGGAAAGCTGGGAAAGCTCGGAATCAAACCACAATTGGTTTTCAATTTTCAATCTGAGTGTTAGAGAAAGTGGCGCGCGTTTAATGGAGTAATTACAGAGCGAGGTTGATTGAAACCAATGCAACTCCGGATTAATTTCGACACTCAGTTGATTATTACTCACAGGAAAATTTAACGAGTTAAGTATGGAGGGAGAGGGGAAATAGAATCATTGATGAATTAGCATCTCGTCCAGGAGAAGAAGTAATATTTCTGTTGGCTTCCTGTTGTGATAAGTGAGATATTTTCCAGCAGCACTCAGCCTCTTCTCTCATTCAACCTTTATAGCATTTCTTTGTTCTTGCTGTATCCCACTCAAGGTGAGTCAAGGCCGAAGGATGAAACGTACTTCGTTATTTTTGCCTCTTTGCAGCTAATATCGCATCCTACTTCAAGGTGACGGAACCGTCAAGCAATGAAACTCCACAGCTCACCCTGGGAGAGCCAGAGCTTAAGTTCAAACTCTCGTTTGTCGACAGCAAGAATAACGCCGCTACTAGGTTCAGTTCAGGAGAGTATGTCAAATTAGTGGTGTCGTGCCCAAATATGGAAGTGCAAGGTGTCAAAGACAAATACAAGCCGAACAACGACGGAGTGCTCGAGGTCAGCGGTCTCACGCTCACTCCCAGTGGCTTGGGAAAAGTTCATTATGGACGCGATCAACTTATCAAAGTAGATGTCACAGGAATAGACTTCGTTACGTTTCCAGTTCGAATAAAGGCGGGTTAGTGGTGGAAAAATTGTTGTTTTTTTATGGTTCTTATTTTGCTTAAGCGCTAGACACACAGAAGTAGTAACAGAGTTAATCGTTGTAAAATTTCGTTTAAAAAACCATGAAGATTCCACATTCTTGTTTCCAGACATTCTTAAATGACGTTTTTTTGGTCATAGAGAACCATTACCGGTGCTTGTGAACAGATTTTAGGTCTTTCACACAAAGTAGCCAGTGGTTTGATATTTCAATAATGTAGGGGGAAGTCTTGGAAACTTGTCTTCTTGTGGATATCCACATTAACTTGAAGTTGTTCTTTGAAGCAGACTGCGCTATTGAGAAAGTACCTAAAAAAAATCCTGTTTTAACTCCAAACAAACTCATTACATTACTTAAGTGTGACAGAGTGTATTGGAGTTTTAACAGAACTCCGTTTTCAATCAACAACGATAAGTCGCACTTTTCAAGTTAATCGCGTTTAGTCGCAGGATTGTAACTTCGATAGTATCTGAGCAACAGCGCACCTACCCCTCCCCTAACCAAACTTTAACCCTGGCTTGTTATTATCTGGCTGTTGTTGGATTTGTGGAGGGGTAGGCGCGCAGTTTCTCAGATACTGACATTCACCCGTTACCTTTTAGTGATTTTTTATTTCTATTTTCCAATATCAGGTCAACCACAAAGTGTTAAACTTCCTCAGTTCGAAACGACAGAAGTTGCAAACTACGACGAATTTCCCGAGTTTGTTCTTCAAGTACTGGATCAGTGGAATCAACCTTGCTCCGTGAGCGACAAGAGAATGAAACTCCATGCAGATTGCGAGGCATTCGTTGGGGGCCCACATCTCGCAAACATAGAGCACGGTCAGGGTAGATTCTCTGCTGTTAAAGTCAAACTCCCCCCTGGCAAAGCACCATGTACTGTTAAAGTTAAAATATCACTTGTCACTGTGGAAAGCAACAGGCGTAAACTCACTGTGAGCGAAGTTTTGAAGGAATTAAAACAGTTTAACATAAAAGTTCTTCCGAGCACTTTGCCTCATAGAGTGTTAGTCTGCGAAGGAAACCAAAATGGATTAACAGTTACCAATGGAGTGGAACCTAGGGAGAGGCGAGACTGTTTAGAGTTAACGGTTCCTGCGGGGTCCATCATCAAGGGACTGTTCTTGAAAGTGTTCGATGAAAGTGGGAAACTGCTGGATTCTGAGGGCTTGAAATATTTGGATCTCAGAGTAACCACAACGTGGAGCGGCGAGGTAAGATAGGAGCGCTATTTGAAAAACGTTACTTACACACAGTTGTGAAGAGCAGGTTTCAGTGGAGTATCCAAGTAATCACAACGGCCAACCAAAGCAGAATTCAACATCATTATGAGCCAATGAGAAGTTAAACTACGAAAGGCAAACTGCTTGAAGCGCGGAAAAAACACGAATAAACAAATTGCGATAGGTTTCAGTTTTGCATCTGTTTGATTGAGAAGGTGATGGGAGTCTTTTTTGGACCATTCACAGAGCAAAGTGAAGCAAAGCCAACTCAGTCTAGGATTACTTTTTAATCTCAATTGAAAACTACTGCAAAGGTTGTTTATTTGCTATCCATGTAAATCGTCTGAATCATTATTTTCCCTTAATTTTCCTATTTTTAATATTTGTCTTTCCTAATGGCCTACCGTGTGACATGAAAATTTTTCGGATTGGCAATTTTTTGTATGTTTTGGGAAAATTATTTGTTTCGACTTTTTGCTTGAGGAAAGGTATTTTTTTCGGGAATCAATGATATTATGGAATTTTCCCCAAATTCGAAGCGAGATGAACTCGTGGACATACTGTGCCGCATAAACGTGAACTTAGAAGATAAAGTTATTTTACCATAAGCCAATGATTCCTCGATTCCAAGAAACAGAAATAAGCCGTCAGCCCCACATAAGTTCTCATGCTCTCCCCAGACTCCTAAAGCCGGACTAACGCGGCGAAATTTGCTCATCGAATCCCCGCATAAATCGTTCCTATGTTTCCTACATACACTAGTAAAATGTTTTTGGTAAAGTTTTCTGTTGGATTTAACGAAAAGTTTCAACTAGCCAGAGAACCCTTGTTACCTTAATCCAAGTTATTTGTTGTGTACTTCCAAGGTACCGAACAAGAATCTTCCGTACTTGCCTGACTGTCCTGCATCCAATAGCGCCAACAATGCCTATGTGCATAACGTCGAGTGCGTGTGTAGCGAAGTTAGATGTCGAACGCAGATCAGGATCAAGGCTCTAGCGGGTAAGTTGACCTATAATGTGTAGGAAAGGCAAACAGTTGGGTTCCGTTACCTCAAATTGTGTAGCCCTACGTGATGTAGCTAGAGGCGGTGGTGCGTGAGGGAGGGTGTTTAATGGTTTTTGTTGGTTTTGCCATTTTCAGCCTTTGTTCGCCAGTTCAACATTCAATTTAAAAACAAATCGCCGATGATGTTGATGATACTACTAGTCATGATTATGATAATTACCATAACAAAAAGTAATTTGTAAACGCCCCGTTATTTTGAACTTGCCGTTAAATTCCCTCACCCAGTGTCCATTTAATTACTAAGCTTTCCCAAGACATACTCCGGATGTATTGAGCTACCCCACCCCTACCCCTGCCATCCCTAGCTGCCTTCACATCCCGGTCGTGTTTGGGATGTGACGGGAGTCCGAGATCGAAAATGTCGGGTTCGACTTCTCCTTTGAATTTTCCTATGCCCGACGCTCGCCAGAACTTCCCTCATAAATCGGGCACAAGAGAGATGATTCTTCAGTTGATTACTCTCCGTTTTCTAGTCTTGTTTCGTTTGTGTTAGCTCACTTAATGTAGTTTATTATGTATCTTGAATTAGGCGAGCCACAGAAATGGTTGTTCTGTTGTGAAACAAATTCGTTGGAGATTGAGTGCGACAGCAAGAAACAGCTGACCCAGAAGTTGAAAATACAGCTTAAGGATAATCTGGGCAACTCTGCTGAATGTCCCCCGGATGTGGAACCGTTGGTGTCTGTTGAACATTCGCCAACCAGAAGGTGAACCATCGTATTTGCTTGTAATCTCGCCCGAGTCTGCTTTACTTTAATAAGTGATCAGTCATAAGGGGAGGGGTAGGGATGAAGGATTTGGGGTGCGTCACTTTAAAATTTACCTGATTTCCCCCCACAGACTCTTAAGTGTTCTGATGAAACCCCCTCATTGACAGTCCATTCCTGTAAACCCCCTCTATAGCCTGTTAGCGGCGACTGATTCCCTCCTGGAAACCATCCTCCCACCAGGTGATACATTATGACTGGACTCTAACGTCGTCGCAGTAACGTCTTCTCTCCCTGCTTGGTGGAACTGCTAAGATTCCATAAGATTCTAGTGCTGTCGTTTGTCTCACGATTTAGTCACTTTCGATGTGGATCGCGAGGATTCGACTGCAGCAATGCGTGACATGTTGCACGGGTAAAATGAGATGTTACCCCAACAACAGAAACAGTGGAATAAATATCCCGGAAGCATGGATCTCCATGACCTAGAAACACCTGAATGGGAGAGCTACACCAATGAAGGAACACAAAATCGTGATGAGCCAATTACAACAGCTCAAAACCAGCCAATCACAGCGGAGCATAATGCTTCGCCAGTTGACGAGTGAATAGTCGACCTCTTTGGCCGAAAAAGCCCATTTGCATTCAGAAGAAACGTCGCTATCTTCATCGGAAGCGACTTAACCTGGAGGCAAACAATTACACTTAAGTGTGATCGTAGTATTTCACTTCGATTAATTACCCACAACCTTTTTTTAACTATTGGTCGTTTTGTTTTCCTTCTTTTAATTTAGTGGAGGCACCGCTATTTTCATTGGAAACCTGATCTTGAAGGGAACGGAATTTGTGTTCAACAACGACGCGACAATTTCAGGCCAGCACGGTGTTGTAACGATGTGTGTGAGTGACAAGAATGGGAGGTTCACTAGGGATACTCAGAGAATCAATCTCAAACCAGGTGAGAGGAGATGTGAGTTACAGAAAAGTGACAAAAAGGGGTTCGAAGGAATACGAACTAAGAGTTCCTTGACTAAGAGGTGCAAGAAAGAAAGCAGAAGTGAGACGTGCCATTGGTGAATTCGGCTTGAATTTTTATACACCAAAATAACAGCCAAGTTCTTCTCTTAATGATGAATTCATAAAAGTAAATCTTCAAATTTTCATGAGAATCAGAATCAAACTCTTGAAAATATGTGATTCAAACTTGTCTTTCTTAGGATTAAGTATGGCTATAACCGCAACTTCCCTCCCTAGCCAAGATATTCCACCTAAGATATTCCACCAAAGATATTTCCTTTTAAAAACTTTGGGGGTTCAATGAACTCGTTATGATTTATGGATTTCGGATGTGGCTTTTTAAGAAGAATTTTAAAAAATGATGCCTATGTAACTGCAGTGACTATTCGGCGAAGTATTTCAGTTTTTCCACTGATTAGCCTGGTTTTGGCTGTTGTGTTAAAAATGGTTTTAGCTGCATATCCCTTATTTGTCGTCATGCTTTTTCAGGTGCTGCACATCACATTGAGTTGAAAAGCCAAGCGTTTGATGATCCCTCGCAGAAACACGAGCACACAGCCAAGCTTTTCTCAAACTGCTTCTTCAACGCTCCTATCCACGCCTTCGTTTGCGACAGGTCAGGGAACAAGACAACCATCCGTACGACACTGAACTTGTCCTGGGTTCCAGCCTCTTGTGGAGTTCTTTTGCAGAAGAAAACTCAGAGGGGTGAGGCGGTGTTTGAAGCGAATACACTGAAATGTGGCAGCCGAACTGGTGACCAACAGGTTAAACTGAAAGTGTCCAGTCCAGATCACAAGAACTTAGGGGTAAGAGTTTCAGCGTGAACTAAAGTATATTGATTTCTGACACTAACATTAATGGTAGCCCGTCTCTTTGAGTACTAATCGTTAATACTTGCCCTATCGGAAATATTGAATCCTTAAACAGAGTTAAGAAAGCTATTAAGGCTTTTTTCTTTGCCAAAGTTTTAAATCATTTGCATGCATATTTTATGTTTCTATATTTCTTAGCTAGCAATTTTTTTAATTTTTAGCGTTAATATCTAGGTGTAACTGATTATAATGCGTAATTGAAAATTTTTTCATCGATAATTGTGCAATTTAAGCCAAGAAATTATTATAATCCTTCTTTCTCTTCAACAAAATCTTCCCTAATTTCGATGTATGTAAGTATTTTTGAATTTGTTCATTTAATTTTTCGCTCGTTCCCTCTTCCTTTCTTTCATCGACCTATTCCTCCTTTTCATGTTTTGAAGTATTCATTGTTTAATTTTGCAGGTTGCAACTGTTACAGCGACTTTGGAAAAAAGTAATCGAGTGAAAGCTGTTGTGGTCCAGGTAATCGCTGATCAAGAACTGCAGGCCACGGGGTGTTATCCAGTGTTAAAGGTATGCACTTCATATTTTGTGTTTGTTTAGCTTTATTGTTCCGTATGATTGGTCGGGCAAACTCGAGCGATCCTCTTGACCAAAGAAATGCAAAGCTGCAACTAGTCGCGACTTGGCCACCCGCGTTTTTCCCGCTCTTTTGGCAGTGTACCTGTTTATAGTTTGAGTTCTTATTAATTGATGTCGATTCCTTGTTTTCTATGAAGGTCGATTGCCAAACAGATGATGGAGTTCGAGTAGATGCGGTCAACCATCTCAACCTCGAAATTACTCGTCCAAACGGCAGCAATGTATCTTCTGTCTACCGGAAGCCCACACAGGACAGGACAGGCACGATCACCTTTCAATCAATCGCAAACCGTTATTTGGAGGAGGCGGGGCGGTGGTCAATCATCTGTCAGTTTACCGAGCACAGAGATAGGCTTAAATCCGTGCTGTCGCCGGCTGACCACGTGATTAGGAGTAACCCAGTTTATTTTGTGGTACAGCCAGGTACGAGCATCACCGATTTTATTTCAGATTTATGATATATGTTGCATTTTTTTGTCGACATTTTTGGCCTTAACAAAGCTGGTTGAATAAAATCAATAGTGACTTTTTCTGTATCTGTTTCTAGGCCCTGCTCAGAATCTTGTGTTGCGGTTTGCATCCGGTTCACCTGGGGTGATTACAGCATCATGCACTGCAGACGTCAAGGGCCGTACCATTCTTCCTCGACCTGCAAGAAGGTTAGTGGTGCTGAAGTAAGTCTGGCTAGGAATGGAAAACTCTGTTTATGGCCGTTTTTATTTAAGGGAGAAGGTACTTAAGTGAAGTCATGCGTCGTACTTCGCATAGGCTGAATGAAATTCAAAAATCAACTTAGACGGGAAAATTAGATGCTCTCGACGATCTTAATTCCGGCCAAACTTAATTCATTTCCTGTGGCTTCAGTGAACCTTGAAACCACAATAATACTGTGTTTAAATCGTGGTTAAGCGTGCTGTATAAATCGAAGCCACTTCGGTGCCGTTAATACCGGCTAAACCAGAAGTCAAAAACATGGCAGCCACTCTGAATTTATTCAGCCGTTTCAAATTAGTGTAATCCCGGCTTTGGTATGAATATAGTTCCCTGAATTCGATTCTGCTCTTTTGAGGCTCGGCATCTGAAACTAGCCTTTTTAAGTGTGAAATATGGATCCGTATCTGATGTCCCTGATGTCGTTCTTTTCTCCTGTAGCGGAGTAGAGGTTGTAGACATCGTAGCGGAGGACCTATACAGCAACATCGCTGATATCTCGACCGAAGTAAGCGTTACAATTCAACCGTCAGGGCCTGTGCCGAAGGACGTGGTCCTTCCTGCTTTGGAGAACAAGCCGGTCCGAATCGCTCTCAGCCACGGTATGGCTAGGTTACCGAGGCTTACTCTCTGCAGTCGTGTTGGTAATCATATTGGGGATTATCTGTTGGTGTTCTCCGCCCCTGGTGTTCAATCACAGTCTGTAAAGTTTGCGTTTAGTACAGGTAGGTTCTTTTTTGTCTTGTTTAGGTGGAAGGAGTTCAATTTGAGAAACGCCAATCAGTTTGTGGAAGCATATGCAACATTTTCTTTTGTCCGACCGCGCTGAGGCAACGCGCAATGAACGCCATGTTATTTTGAACTTGCTGCCAAATCCTTGACGTTATTTCTTAGTAATAGTAATGGTTGTGATGATGGTAACGATAACGATGATGATAATGATAACAGTCTTGTTAATTATGATTGCAATGATAACGAGAATAATGTTAATAGTAATTTTAATGGTGGTAATATTGGTTTTGATTCTAATAATGGAGGTACCATCTCAAAGGGTTTTGTGATGTGAAAACTTAAGCTAAACTAAAGCTTATCAAACCTGTCTGGGTTTTTTTTTTTCAATTTCACAGTTATGTTAACTCAACGATGAGCTTTCTATTACAGATGAACACATTCAGCGCATACAGAACGAGTTGCAGCCACTGAAACGGCAGATCACAGATAACGAACATAAGGTTACAGAAGCTAAACGAAGGTTGACTCGGTGCCACTCGGAAGTGGCGACGGCACTCACCCCTGTTCAAAGTGCGTTCCGAGGAGAACCGAGGAGAAGAGACGTGGAAACTCTGCTTCAGACCAGCAGACATGAACTAAATCAGTTTGAAGCGAATCAGGCTAATACAAGACAAGCCATCATGCAGCATGGGCATCCTCCGGCGAGGATTCGTCAATACATTAAAGGTTTGTCCATATTTCGGATGAGGAGATAGGGTTGGGGAGGGGGCGTAACCTAAATCTCTGCGCGTTGGACTGGACGGGAGAGTTCAAGGTTGAGGAGTTCAGAGTTCAGGACAGACTAGCATCCCTCTTATCCTGGATAATTATGGTCAAGTTCTTTGACCCTAGAAGTGACTGGCAGCTAATTTCTCCTAACATTATCACTGCTGAATAAAACGTTAAAGTGACGAGAATATAAGAAATGATCACCAACTAAAGCTCTTGATTGTTACTCTAATTCTCCTTTTCAGCTCTCTAGGGCATGTATAGAGAACATTATAGAGAATGTGCACTCTGATGTTAAAATTTAATGAATGAATTTGATTTCTTCCCTTATGAGATTTTCAATCTTACTTAATTATTACCTTACTTTGGAGGACTCAACTAAGTTAAAGGAAGTTTTGCGCTGCTTAAAAAAGGGTGGTGAAATTCAGAGCAGTGAAGGAGGTTGCAGTCTTTTAGCAGCTTTTTGCGGAAAATTGGGGCGTTGATCGATCGATCATTTATCGCTTTAGTTACTGTTTTTCTTATTTTGTAACGTCACGTTGGAGCGACAAGGGAATCTTGGAAGTTGAACATTGTTCGGAGACGATTACGATATATAGATTAAGACGAGCCATTGGTGTCAAAATTACTTCGCCGATGTTTTTGCTTGGTTTGTTGATAAATTAATTTATCAATTCATTCTATTAGGTGTTGTCGCTGAGCTTGCGTTTGTCTCTGACCCGTTACTTGCTCGCATCCTCTCGTGGTACCTTCAGTCTAAAATGTCAGTCACACTCACTTGCACCACAGAACAGCAACGGAAAGTCTACGACGCAGGGTGTCCGGCTTATTGCGAAGCCACATTATTGCCTTTCACAAAGAGAGACTTTGACGGAAGTGATGGCAAACGTCTTCCTCTTGAGCTTCCATCCCCGCCTTCTAACTATCGTAGCCCCATTGAATTCGCAGTAAATCTCCTTGAGTTTACCAGCGACAATGGTTACCTTCGCTCGACCCTGTTCTGGAACCTTCTGTCGAAGACAATAGTTGTCAAAGACCTTAAATCTGGCCAGGCGTACCGAGAACATGTCACCAGAATGAGGCAATCATGCCCCACGATTTTGACACGTGATGGGAACATGATCGCCTCCGACGGCTTGATGGATCCGAAGAGATGCTGTCCGCAGAGGTTAGAAGATTTGAAATTTGCGTTCGGGGCGTTACCTGCTAGGGAGACGAAGCATTACAGGGATCTGAAGGAGAGATGTGAGGCGCTCGAAAGGCTTAATGCAACGGTGGTAAAATACGAACGGGAAATGACAGATGTCCGCGCTAAAGAAGAGCAGCTGAATAATGCCAAAAAGAGTTTAACACCTCGTATAAACGATCTTGAAAGAGAACTTAAAAAACTGAGAACTCTTGAAAAAGAAAGGGACAACAGTGAACCGTCTGAAAAACGGAGGAAAAGATAACCATAGAGTTATTATTTCTCGCTATTGCTTAAAACATTTCTTGGTAAGCTCAGTGATACAGTTGAAGGACAGATTGTCCATCGTTTTTACACGTCTCTGTGTAGTCTGTCGGTTGTATTTGGTGCAGTTTTTATGTCGGAATCTGGTGCCCTTACTCTTTTTTCATGTCTACCTTGGTTTACAGTGCACCGTTTTAGAGAAATCTTTATACAGTGGCAAATCTGTGAAGCATGTGTTGATATGCGGTAGAATCTTAAGTGTTTTTGGTATTTTGGTATTTCTACGGCTTCGTTCATTTTAGCAAAGAGTTTCTAAAGTTTATTTGTCATTTTAGACATATTTTTACTGCTGGAACAAAATTTGTCATAAGATTTTTAATTGTTTGTGATCAGTTACGGAGGATACGTAAATGTTCATTGTATAAATCAAGAAAATGCTGAAGTGGGAGAAGAGTACCCATTGATTTCTTCGTAAGGCCGACTGCTTAAATCGTTTTAGTTTTACTTTTTTCACATGATTAAGCCTTGGGTTGCATGCTTTTTGTGCAACCAAGTTGATACGGTTTAGATTTGCCTCGTTATGTTGGTGTGTTAATCAAGTTAGCTTGCAAAAAAAGTTTTATCTCGTAATAACCTGCGCCCAACGTCGACAAGTTTGGCAAAGTCAACCGCACCCAGTTCCAAAAGTTTAGCCTACGGTCTTTGACGTAGGATTTATCCATTGATCGTTTCTCTAAGAATTTATTTTAATGTAATGATTCGAGTAAGTTAATTTATTTTTATTCCATTGAAGTATTATTTAAAAGTACGAAATTATTGTTAGGTTTTATTTATTAAAGAGTTCAAATTTCCAGAAGGCACTATTATTATTCGAATTGAAAGTGAAACTGTCCATTCTTTTTATTTGCGCTAAAACAGTTTTACAGGTATTGTCGGTGCAATCTGTTTTTCCAATCCTTTTTGCAGATTTGTAAAGACTTTGTTTGTTTTGTTTTGGTATACTTTGTGCTTAGTAATTAATTGTTATTCCTAAAATAATAAACGAAAATACTAAGAATAAAAAGCCAAAACAGTTTGCAGGTCTGCGAAACGAGCAACGACTTTGTTACCAACGCGATTTGATCGCGTTTCGCGGCCGGTTGGAGCGGCCTTGTTTGGTTTCAGCCATTTGACTATAATTAGAAATAGATGAATTTTACCCTTTTGACAGGTTGACTGAACACAGAATTTTTCCCATATTCAGATGATTACAATGACAT
Source organism: Pocillopora verrucosa (assembly GCF_036669915.1). Classification (NCBI taxonomy): domain Eukaryota; kingdom Metazoa; phylum Cnidaria; class Anthozoa; order Scleractinia; family Pocilloporidae; genus Pocillopora; species Pocillopora verrucosa. Next base: position 7,587,057 of record NC_089319.1, read on the forward strand.
CTCCATTTTTCTTAAAGAGTTTTACAAGAAATTTTCAAAGTATTGAACGAAGTTCTTAAGTGTTCCAGCTTCAGGAAACTGCTATTTATTTATTGTTAGCTTAAAAAAAAGAAATTGTCATACGTGCGCGTGTTTAGTATTTTAAACGAGTTGTAATTTGTTGGTATTCGCCACCTTGGATTAAAAACCACGAAAATGAGTTTAAGTCTGAAATCAACGTTTCTTTTACCTTTATAGCCTTGCCACAGTCAGAATTCGGACATTATGGTCCGTTTTTGGATATGCGCGTCCGTTTTTTGACACCAGCTTCCGTTTTTGGACATTAACTTTCGTTTGTAGACACTGGTGTTCTTTATTAGACACTAAAAAAGAAACTAGCGTCTGTTTTAGGACACTAACTTCCTTAAAGAACACTATTGTCCACCATTTAGACGATAGATGAATATTGTTTAAAGAGCTTTAACTACGGACCCAAAGTTACGATTACAAACCCAAAGTTCGTAACGATAACTTTAGATTCTTAATTTTGCATGCGTAGTTGTAATTATATCTTGTGTCAATAATGGGCTCCTGATTCCGTATACTGATCAACGATTTCGAATAGCATCGGCCGATTTCGGTTGTTTGTTAAATTTTGCAAGAGAGGCAAAACGATTGTATTTTGTTGTTGTTGTTGTTTTTTCTTGTTTTGTCTTGATTTGGAGTAGTGTGTTGCAAATGTCGAGCTGGCGCTGCACTTGTAGTTGTAGTGGGATACCCTAAAATCGCCATTTGTAACCCCGCCTCCCTGATGCTCAGGCACTCGATTTCCGGTTGGTATCTCCTTTCCAGTCCATTTTCCGCTCAGCTGTAGCAACCAATCGTTGGATTGGTTTTTGGTCACATGAGCGTGGTATAAAGGTCAGTAGCAATCTTGATTAAGATCAGTGCACATGATTATCGAAGATGGCGAAAGTGGAGAAGGAAACCATGAAAGTAAGTTGAAATGTGTAATTAAATGTGATTGAAACTCTAGCCCTCTTGTGCAGATATCCACACCTACACTTAAGTTGCAATATTATATTATTACTTTACCGGCGTGTTCTTAGGACAATAGTTACCTTTTTTATTTCACTTTCAACGAATCTTTCTAGCTAACCACGTGGTCCATGGCGGTAGCAATTTCACGTCAAAATTGTTTCAAAACAGTTCCACAAAACGACAAGAAGTACTAAAAAGAAGTGTAAGCGTTCAGAACTATCGAAATGTTCAGTTTTACCACTTCAAGAACGGAGCGCAAGGGATACAGAAACAGAATTTTCCTAACAAGCTTTCGCACATCACAACCGCGTGTTTCAAATCGGTGGAACGATTAAATACAAACTTAAAGCGATATTATATTAGTTCGATTATTTTATCCGGTTTATGTATGAGGTGACTTTCCCACATTGCAACAACGCTTTTGGGTGACATTTTCCTTTGTTTCCCGCACTTACGTATGGAGAGCGTGTGTTGATGTGTGTAGTTGGCGACGTTCTTGCTGTGGTCGCGGATGCTAAAATCCAAGACTAACCCGAATGGGGGCTGGTAACTGATTTACAAGGAAATGCGTAGCAGCCAGAGGGGAGTTGTTTGTCAGTGTCCCAGCTAGTGATGACAAAAAGATGACGAGCCTGACATATCTTTGAAGTATCACGTTTTGTGTAGCTTCTCTGGAACAGTGATGTCGAATCGAGGCATTTGTCTGAGGCTGGTAAAGAGACGCTGAACAATTCCTGGTAATAATTTTTCACCAGAGCTCACGTCCTTTCAACAACTTTAAGGGTATTTGTGTCCTGGATTTGCAAATCGTTTAGTTTGGTGAAATTGTGAGATTGTACGTATCTCAAATTTTTTTTTTCCTTTCTCTATTTTTTTTTCTGTTAAGGTGTTGGACAATTCCACTAGAGGTGGTCTTTGGCTATAAAAAATGTAACCAGCAATAAGGGACATTTTTCCTCAATGGTGAGCAGTATGTGAGTCAGTAATGAAAAGTAATCATTGTTGCTCACAATTAAATTGTTAATGTTCTTTGCTTGGTTTGTTATGTTTAAAAAATGCTTAATTAACCCTTAAAAAACCAAGATCTCATCAATGATTCTCCTTACTGTCTGCCAAACGATTCTCATCATTTAATTTGGAGAATTTGGTATCGGATCAATTAGTAATTCCAATATTTGATATTTTTTCTTTGTTCTCATCACTTGTCTGCATGGTTTTTTTATAGATGTAGTTAGGAGAAATTCTGTCTTGATCACTTATGAGAGTTAAAGGGTTAATGACCATAGCTTTTTCTTTCCAAAGCATATGAAATTCCTGAAGTGCTACTCGGGAATTTTTTGAGCATGGTGGTTACTGTATGTAGAGTGATCATTCTCGTTGAAAAGTTAAGCTGATAAGTTATATATAATCAGGTGTTGATCAGATTGTTGGCAGTGGTCAAAAGTTATCAGAATATGTTTGTTATCTTAGACATGATATCATTCTCAGAAATGCAGGTATCATTGATAAAACAATGAGATGCATTTGACTTAGGAAAAATTGGCTGGTGTATTTCGCAAAGCATGTGATAGAATGATGATGCTTTAGACTAGAGTCTCTGAATGACACAGTCTTGAAGAATTCTTTGAACACTCTGACTATCACTGTTTAATGACATTAATATTTCTTTCTGATGGTAGTACCTCTATAACTTACAATTGACATGGCCATAAATGGTGTTGGTTTCAGGTCTCCACAAGTTAATGCATTTATATCTTACAACAGCTTCCAGGTATTTTGGACTTCTTTTCTTGTAGCATGGTAATTAGATGCAGGAACACACAGTGAAAATTTGCTTGGTGTGCATGGATAATTTTTGTGAAAGAATTTATCCATATAACAAGTTTTGTATGGAAATGTGTTTAACAAGTTCAAACTCATTTGAAGTTGTTGCAAGGGTAGAATAGAGATGAAATGAGTGAAAAAACTTGTATTGGAAGCAGCACACACTAAGCAGGTTGCTGCTGAGAGGGCTGCCTAAAACATATAAATGAGGCCCTCTTTGGCAAACTTCCAGAAGAAACCCTTTGGGTACAAGCAAGTTATATCTGATGAAAACCCCTTTCTGACACCTCTTGTATGAGTGCCCATGTTGCACATTGAACGCAATTTTATTCTGAAATGACTTGCCACCTCTAGGTTACACACCATTTTAGTGAATGATAATTAAAATTAATTTGTGCATTTATTTGTTTCAGTGGCATTTTGATGAGGATCTTTTGTATCCCTGGTTTAAGGTTAGTAGTTAGGTCTATGTATATAACCAAAAGTGTTTGGCTCTTTGAGTCAAGAACAGGTGGAAATTTTGCTGGAGAAAAGATGACCAAAACCTTGCATTTTGGTTGCTGCAAGGGTTGTTTTTAATCATGCTGTTTTTGGAGCAAGATTTTTTATTGGCTTTTTAACTCTTAAACTCCCATAAGGGATTAACCCTTTCACTCCCAAGATCTAATTAGTAATTCTCCTTACTATCTGCCATACAATTCCTATGATGTTAGTTCAGAGAATTTGGTATTGGATCAACTAATAATCCCATGACTGATTTTCTTCTCTATTCTCATCACCTGCCTGCTTGATATTGTATTGATATTGTAAGGAGAAATTCTGTCTTGGTCACTTGTGGGGGTGAAAGGGTTAACATATAATTTCTCCCCATAACATCCACACATTATCCAGCCTACACGTTATGAGAATACTCAAAGTTATCAGGTAGAAGTCAGGAGTCTTGATCTAACACCAAATTCTTGTGATTTTTTTACAAGGAAATGTGAAGCAGCTAGAGGGGAAGATTAACAATTAGATCTTGGGAGTTAAAGGGTTAAAATTTATGATCAGTCATTACTAACAAATTTTTCAACTTTTGAATTCTTTGTTTGTGTGAGAAAGCACATTACCTGCCCATTGTTTATTTGGTATGAGCATCTGAGAGAAAAGAGTATAGGAATGTAGATACTCCATAAAATGTGTTTAAATGCCTCTGTTTAAGCCAGGTTAGCATACAAAATTTAAGGGTAAATGCTGGTATCAGTAGATTGTACTGCAATTAGAGCACACTCTTTTACAAGTAATGTTGATGTTTTTGGAGAGTTATGATGAGAAACTTTCAGTTATCCCTGTCATATCAATGATGCTGATAAGTCACGTCAGTCTGATTCTCTCCCTGGACCATCTTTGAACTTGTTTCTTCATTCTACACTGTGTGACAAGCTGAAATGTCTCTTTCAGATGCTAAGGGGATAGAAGTGGCCAGGCAGATCAAGCAGCTGGTAGGGTGTGTACAAATCCCTTTTATTGTGCTAATGGTTGTTTCAAGGTAATAGTGAGCAAAACAAGAACTGTTGCAGAGTGATGAGCAAAACTTTTTTCCCCATCTTATCGACAATGAAGAGAACTCTTTTGTCACTTTGTGACCAAGCCAAACCTCTCTGACTGCATCATATTCTTGTTTTTTTTGGAAATATACACTGTCTACTGTCTAAAAATTTCTTTGAGCTTCAAGAAAAGAATGTTTCCTAAGAAAGTCACTCGAACTCTACAATGAAAAGTCTGTTACATGTGCAATTGATTTACAACAGTCGTTTTGATTTTTTTTTATTGCAGTTCACTTGTTGCCATTTGGCCACAGTGTCATGCTTTGCATGAGAAACCTCTTTTTGAAAGGTGATTCATCTGTGTTTGTGTTTTCTTTTCTTTTTTTTTTTCCCAAATTGAATTTTTCAACCAGAATGATGATGTTTTGCCATTTTCGCAGTTTCCACCAGAAAGATTTCTATATCTTAATGTTGGTTTAATATCCTTGGATGTCTGACTGGTTGACAAGATTTACTTTTTTTTTAATTTTTTTGAGTTGTGCTTCTACCTTCATTTGAACAAAGTTTGACAGACTCGTGATATGATTTTAGGCAAACCTTGGTTGTCAATGAAGATCAACAGTGTCAAAAAACAGGAACTGAGGTGAACACTCATTTTGATGCATTTCTTTTTGTTTTCTGTGGACTAGTGTGATTTATTGATGTTTTAGTCATCATAGTTGTGTAGGTGTGATGTTTTGACTGGAGTAACCTACTAATAAACAACTGGCATGATGATTTCTAGCCATGTTCGCAGTTTCCACCAGAGAGATTCTATGTCTTAATGTTGGCTTATTATCCTTGGATGTCTGACCAGTTGCACATTTTCATGACTTAAGTCAAGTTACAAATCTTTTTATCATATATTTGACCTGGTATTTGCTTATTTTACCCTTTTAGATCTCAATGGAAGATAGATGTTCTCCATACAGGTAGCTGAAAAGAACAGGTGAGTTCATTTTGTAAGGTAGCATTTGTTGGGGCCAATGCTTTTGAGGGAATTTGTTTTTTAAGTTGTGTACATAGATAACTTTTTTCTACAAATTGTGTTCCATTTGGGTGGACTAGTTGTGTTTTTAACTTAAGTAGCCAGCTCTGAATTTACTGATTCATCCTTCCTTTCCCTCACCTGCTGGGAATTCTGATTGTGTAAAGACTTTGTTTGCCATTTCATTGGAACACAGTGTTTTTCCCCTTATGCACACAGTTATATTTTAAGGCTGTTTAGGGCCCATTTCTTGAAAGTCCTTCTAGTGGGGGTGACAAAGGCCTATTTTATATTGTAGGAGTAGTGTGGGTCTATTTTGGGGATATTTTGGCTGTTTGAATCTAAAAAAAAATATTATACAATAGCTTTGAATGTAAACATGGCAAACAAAGAGCTGTTTGGGGCCAGTTACTACTAGATTGTTTGGGAAATGACTCCAGGGTTATGTAAGTGAACCTTGAAGAACAGTGGAACACTAGTCAAAGCCAGGATGATGATAGTCAGCCTTGTTCGCAGTTTCCACCAGAAAGATCATTGCATCTTACTGATGGTTTTAATTCCTTGGATGTCTGACTGGTTTAGATGATTGAAAATTATGCTATTGGGATTTTCCTGCCACTACAAGTTAATTTTTAAATTTGCTGATACCTTGTTTTATAGGCTCAAAGAGGGCTTATTACAAGGCAGAATACAAAAGTTGGTGAGTTAGGATTGATGTTGATAGAGGAATTTTTTTTTTTTGCTGAATTTTTTAAAAAGTGTGGAATGATGTAAAAACTTTTTTCCCCATCCTATCGACAATGATGATAAACTTGCTGTCACTTTGTGGCAAGCCAGAACTGCCTGACCACACTGTAACCATTTAGTGCAGCATACTTGTGAGTGCTCACCCTGACATCTATGCACTTACATTTTTCTGTTTCAATTTCTTCAAAAATTTGTTGTTTGCAATGTTTGATTGGCTTTTTCTTGTCATTTAAAACTGTGAAAATAAAAACTTGCCTGACATGGGCAGTGTTTTCCCTTATTTCAAGTATAACAGGTAAAAGAAAGTTTCAAACTTGTAGAGCTATCCTTCTTTCCATTGAATTCTTGAGAATTCTAAGTGTTTTTATGCAGTAATAAAAGGTGCTGCAGACAGTAAATGTTACTGGTTACTGCCTAAAAAGGAGAACACTGTGGATGTGCCTTGAAGTAGATGGCTTTCCTCATTAGGGGGAGAGAGGGTTAGTTTGCTGTTGTTTAGTTTCACTCCTGGGTAAAGAGGTGATGTCCAGTTTCTAGTTCCATAACTACATACCCCCACACAGAGTACTCTAATGAAACTGTGTAACTTAGGAGTCTAGCATGCCAGAAGGTCAAAGGTTGCACACTGCAGCAAAAGCAATCAAAGTCTACAGTTTAGTTTTTGAGTAGTCCATTTCCTGTGTAAAATTAATTCATTAAACTTTTCACCCTCTGCATGGCAGATTTATTTTACCACTGGTATGAATGAATGATTCTAACCTGGAATACTTGAACTTACATTTGTAGGATGAAACTTTTCACCAAAGGACAAGAGAGCAAGCTTAATGCTGTTTTACATGTTATTATGTAGAAAGAAAATAAAATGGTTTAACTGTATTTAGATGTAAAATGGTTGATTTTTCGAGAGGAGCTTGTATTGCCAGCTGTATAAAGTCAATCAAAATCAGGTCCCTATTTAGGGCGAAGACATGCACAAAGAAAGAGCAAGTAAAATATTGTAGGGTTGCTTTTTTTCTCCTCTGCACTCTTCAAAAGGCTGGCATAGTTAAAGTACCTCTGTGCATATTTATGTGCTGAAGTGGGAGTGTTTTTATTTTTTTTTTTTTAATGTATAGTTTCAATTTTTTGGGTTTTTTTTTTTTTTTACCAATTGTTTTATTGTGCAGTTCAGCAAATATCAAATGAAATACTTCACCTAATGGAGACGGTTTACTATAAATTGGGGCACTTAGATCCATTTCTTTTGTGGTTCCCGAATCAGTCAATTAAATTTATGTTTGCCCCAATGCGGTTCAACTTAATAGTGCATTCCAGTAGACAAACAAAACTACAATCAGATCACCTCAGTTGTGGTGACTGGCTCAACTCTAAGTTGTAAAATCATGCGATCTCTTAATATTACAATTATTATTTGTTGACTAAACTATTCGAGTTGCCATGCAAGGGATCGAAAAGAAGATCCTAATTATAGTGCTCATGAAATTGTGGAGTAGCGACTCGATCTTGTCTCTCAGTGACGCACGCATCGGTGACCTGTCAGCGATATCAAACAATCGAGCACGCGCCACTTTTGGAGGTATTCGGGATTGTATCAGACCTTGTCAATGACGATCCGGAAACTCCGTAGAACGCGACAAACATTTGTTTAGATTAGGTCTGGTCGTAAACTAGGGCTCCCCCGAACCAGAAACTATATTCATATGATCAATATTAATTTTAAGTTCCATTTGAGCAATACATAGTTTAGTGGTAGACCTAAAGGGAACGGGGTCAAGCTCTATCTGGCCATTAAAAATGGGATGTTACTGTTAGCCATTTTTCTGCACATTGCATTAATTTTTAAGTGTCTCATCTGTAGAAAGGAAGACAAGTGTTGGCTTTGATTTAAAAATAGTGTAATGTCCAATTGCGCCTACCCTTCAGTCCCAGAAGAGCAACTTTAGATATCTTTCGGTAAACGAGCGGTTACCTGCCAGTCGATTTAGAAGACAGAGTGCTAAACGAAAAAAAATTCCCATGGTATTAACGAGCACTTTTCATCTAACTAATTAATTCTTGTTTCCTCTTTACCATATTCCCACCAATGGCGTAGCTCTATTTTCTGCCTGTAAACCCACACACAACCCACAATTCCTCCAATCGCTCTGACGAAGGGCTAACGCTCAAAACGTCAGCCTTTAAACTCTTTACGGTGGCTAATTTACGTTTTCAACTCAGTTGTTAACACTAATTTAACAAATACCTTCGTTGGTCATTGTCTCAGAATATTTTTCTGGTTCCTAAAGGAGTGTGTCTTGTTATTGGAATTTTTTGCGAACATGAGCATAAAACTGTGTCCAACTTGTGGGATAAAGACCGGAATAATGTAAGGGTTGTTTTCTGGTGCTGGAGTCGTGCGTCAGTTTTAATTAAAAAATTGCGTCGTGATCGAACTTGGCCATGATAGGAAACGAGTTGAAAGATTTGGGGGCGAACCGTTTTTACTAAAAGGGACAAAATTGCAATGCGCCTCATTCCTCTTCGCCGCTCTTTTCCCTATGTGTTACGCCTAGCTTGCAGGTAAACGAAAGATTATCATAAAGTTACATCATGTTGATAATGATTTTTCCTGAATCCTTTGCCTTTGTTGGTTTTTGTCTTTTGTCAACAACTGTTAAGGTTTTTATTGGCTATATCCTCCGAGATTTAGATTTACAAGATTCCGAGGTTCTAACTCGTCAAAAAGAAACTATCCGTTCTCGCGGACAACAACTACTTTCGAAGGCTTAAACTCAACTCTAGTATATGAAAGCTATGCGTGTGTCAATAAACACGCCCTTTGATGAGATAAGCAGTATTCGGTTTCAAGCTAGGTTCTAATTAAAAAATGAAAAAAAAATATTCGTAGTGTTGAGTTCTTAAGGTTCGCAAGGTTCAATTTTTAAGGTTTACAAGGTTCAGTTCTGAGACTCGTGATCCGTTTCTTCAGAACAACCGATAGCACAAAATCTTTGAGATTTTATGGGAAATTTTTTTCGGTGAATCTGTAGAGTCGTCTTTCAAAGTTGTTGCTAAAATGAAATATAACCTGAAAAGAACTCTGTCACTGAAAACCAAAAATGTATATTTTCAGTTCCAAGTTTGGTTTTTGTCGCGACCTTCTTCGTTTGAAAAAGGAACAATCTTTCTTTCAATGATCTACTCTAAAATTAAAGTTGCATCAGGTATCGTGAATTTTTCTAAGGTACCCCATGGACTGATCTTTGTTGTCTTAATTAGTTTTTGTTTCATTTATTTATTTTCTTTACCACAAATCTCGCCATCGGCACCACAAATAGCGATAATATCCAAGTATTTCCTTCCCAACGCATATTAAATATACATATTAGATATCGTTTCATTAAGTTTAGAATATAATCATATCACGGGCGACAAGAGATTAAAATCTGTTGAGGGCAAGTTCTCGTTGAGCCAATTAATAGAGATTTTACCAGCCTTTATTTGTTTTGCGGGGTGTTCCTTTCTTTTCGGACATTACAGGAAAACCGCAACAGTTTCTTTTCTAGTTTGCCGAGCTAGCTTACAAATATTTTACTGATATCTAATTACCTCATTTCCTCGAATAAGCGCCCACGCTCCAATAAGCGCCCTCCCCCTAAGCCATAGTGTCAGAGTGTCAGGCAAGAGCCCCTCTCGAATAAACGCCCACATCTCCTCGCTTACTTTCTCAGATAGAAAGGATATGAGGAAAACCTGTTTCTATTGCCATTTTTTTAAGCCTCAACCAAAGAGGAATCAGTGCAAGAGAATGATAAGCGCTCCCCTCGATTAAGGGCCTTCCTTGCAATAAGCGCCCCTCCTTTGAGCTGAAATTTCAAATAAGCGTCCGGGTGCCTCTTCGAGGAAATACGGTATGTTGAAGACGCCTTTTCATGAGCTGTCGGTTTCGGTTAAGATTATCACCTTCACGTGAAATTGTGAACTAACTTTCTCTCACACGTGCCTTTTTCTTTAGCAAAAATATACTTAAACATGGGCATCATTAATTTGGTGTTTGTGACTGAAGCGTCACCGCTGTCTCAAAAAGGTCCCATTAACTTAGTGGCATTGTCTAAGTAATATGATTAGCAGGTTCACCCGTGGCACCTGTAACCTTGATGGGAAAATACCAGACCAGAATTGAAATGAGCATGTGATGAAGGGAGGAGTCTGCCACAGACTGAGTGAGTGAGTGATGTGTCTTAGACTAACTATGGAACAACGATTCCAACTGTTACAGTTCGACCAGACAACAAAAGACCATTTTTGCTTTGAGAATTCTTCCATGCTCTTTACTTGGTTAGTATCGAAGTCTTTGCAAGCTGCACTCCACAGATGACCATTTGAAGTTGAGTTAACCAGAAATGTTTGCCCCCAAATTTCATGCGACGACAAATTTCTGTTCGGGCACTATTAAAAGCACAGAAAGTTAGGGTGTCATTAGGGCGTGTCGCGCGGCGATTCCCCGTGTCTGCAATATTTCAGCTCAATTTAATCTCCTTGGTATTAGACGAGTTAAAACATTTACGTCTAGATTATTTCAGATTTTAAAATCTCCATATCGGATGTACGCGGACACCTGTCAAAGTTGAATGACACGATGAATTGTGTGTCCCTTTGCGGTGTTGATCGCTTTGGGCGTTTTCGTGCTAGTTTTGCCAGATCAACAGCTGATATGTTAAATTATCTTCGTTGTCTTTTTTAAATCGTGCAATCTAACTTGCTAAGAATGAGGGAAGGTTCATTTGGTGGCAAAGGCCTCCAGGATTCCAGCTGCAACCTGGTCGCTCTTGTGAACCGTCTGAGACAGATTAATTAGAGTTCAGTGTCAAAGTTCAGCCCTCCTCTGAATTTCCGTTCACTTGCGTTCTGAGCCATCCAGGGAGAATTCGTTCGTAGATCACTGGCCTCTCTTGCTCGGCCTTGTTCGCCATATATCAACTCAATTCCACGTCTAAATTTCTAGCCGACTCTTTTTTTGCGTTAAAAACATATTTCCTCTGAGAAGCAAACGTTGCTTTGATGCATCAATCAACTATAACCCTGCATGACCTATTTCAAAACAACGCTGTCAATGCTACGATAAATTGCATGTCAACTGTATTGGCGTGGGTCTGACCTAACGTACAAAGTTTCAGTGATATTCTAAGTTGAAAGATTTGTGGGCAGTTTGCACGCAATTCTTTCGCTTGTTGTGGTGTTGTTTAAAATCACCGAAGAACGACAGCAGTTTGGTTGAAAATAGTATTTTCTTTGGTTCTTTTGTGGAGGGTCATTAAAAAATTAAGGGTTGCGCATGACAGGATATTGACAGGGTTTTTCTTCAGTTTTGTTTCACAATTTAGTGGCGGGTGTGCCAGTTTCTTTTAATATTTATGCATTCAGCAGCTTTAACAGTTCATAATTTTCAGTGGAGGGAAATTGATATAAGCTAGATATGTTTAGGCATCACTTCTTGTTTCCCGTTGAAATAATTTCAGAGAGATTTAGACCTATCGTCAAGAATGCTAACCGAAGTAACCTATTTAAGAAAGGGTAAATTAATCCTCCTAGACATGGTCCAAATGATGCGTGCTACCAGACCAAGATGTACAATCTTTCGTCCTCTCTAAACTCACGCGAAGCTAAAGACAATTTGCTAGACGCGTGTCACATGCAAACCTAGTGAAGGTCAAGCTAACGATAGACCGTAGTTAAGTGGTAGAGCAACGGAGCGCGGACTCCGATGGCCTAACCTTCGATGCCTCGAGCGAACTCGGAATTTTTGCTTCGTACCGGGCTCCGGTGACAAGAAGAATAGACGTCCATCTTTATTTCATTGCTTGTTTCAAAATTTACCATCTGTCGTATCCTAATGGGATAATTTTCAATTTTTGCAGACGTTAGCTTGATTAGGGTTAATTACTTAATCTCGGAATTATGATAGAATCTCATCTTTTGAATTTAAGGTTCATCCCCTCAGCTGAAACAATCTCTAGCTAAGGAAACTTTGCAAGATAACCAAATATAGCATTCATCCCCTCAGCTGAAACAATATCTAGCTAAGGAAACTTTGCAAGATAACCAAATATAGCATTATTTGTTGGTTGCCTGTATTAGGATATGTTGCAAGGAATGGCGTGTCACAAATATGACAGTCTAGCAGATTTTCCCACGGTGCGAGATGATAAGGGGTTCGAGAAATGAGAAAGGAAACCATATGTAACCATATAAATCAATTATTAAAGTAAAGCCAGGAAGTAGCGGGTTTGGACCGTTCTGACCCAACACCGAGTCATTGGAATCACGTGTTTTGGGACTAAAAGTAAAGAGCAAGAAAATAATCAAAAGCCAGCGGCCAGAGAGTGTTACTGTCAGTACCAGTCTTTTATTATTCACTCTATTAGATGCGGAATTAATGTCCCCTCTCAAGTCACAGAAGAACTTCGCTCGACAAACTTTTTGCTAAATCGAAACTACAGTCATTTTCTCTGAGGGGCATTTTTTGCGTATTCGTCTACCATCAGCCATTTTGAACTCCTGATAGCTCGCAATTTTTTCTCTTTTTCGTGGTAGTTCGAGTTTTCAGGGTTCGACCTTATGTCCTCAAAAATTTTCTTACGAGCGACTTCACAAGTGTGTTTTCATACTTGGTTTCCGCACGCTATAAATGCTAAGTACCTTGCCCCATAAGGTTTGGCTTAGGACTGCACGGAAATGATACAAATTATAATCAAATTACCTTTTAATTTCAGTACACGGCTATCCTATTCAAGTCTTACGTAATTTTAATTGAATCTGCCTATAAGATCAAAATTTCAGAGATGATTTGATCTCAGACGTAGTGTCTTAAGAGCTGCTCATTCAACCCCCACCACAGAATTACGACTTTTTTCGCGAATGTTCGTTAAGTCCACGGATTGTATTAAACTTGTTAATTATGACCGGAAACTCTTTAGAATACTACGAATATTTGCCCTATTTTGTATCGCTCATGAAGTAGGGCCCCAAGCTGAGTAGCCCTTATCTTTGGTTAAATTTATCAGGGCCCTTCAATCGCCAGTATGAAACATAACGTAGGGAAAGGGAATCAAAGATTAGAAAGTTCTTCAAAAACGGGGCTTAATTTTCCTTCATATTCGTATTTCGTGCAGTAGTTTTTGTTTCCGTCTTAAAAAAAAATTGCAGAAAGAACAATTAATAACATTAGATTTTAAGTGAAACGATCGTGCAACCGCACGCGTCTGTCGGCTCTCGAAGGCAAGTGCTGACGGGGAATCATTCTTAGTGGCTTTGAATTAGGATTAAGTAAACTGTTGAAAGTTTACAGCTGAGGCGGAAGCTAAACTGCGACTGAAAGTTCCGGATTAAATATTTTCTGAGAAAATTTCCTAGCAAACAACGGGAAGACTTTCAGTTAATTGAGAAGAGTGATGTGTAACAGCCTGTTTCCAAGCGAAGTTTATTTGAGTTTCTCAATTACAATCGAATTTCAATCCATTGCTACAGATCGCCGCTGCTCTTTGAGTTTATTTCGTGTAGAAGCTGACACTGAGCCTGAACTTGTAACAGCATCAGTTGCATAAGCACTCATGAAAGGTCGTGGAAGCGTGAGTTTCCCCTTAGGTTCACCGTTCTGTGCTTCAATCTATCCACGCCCTCCACCTGACCGACTGCTGCGCATGTCTAGCCGGATAATAGATGATGACTTTAAATTCTGGTCATATTCTGGCCAGGCTTTTCTTGTCGTTGTTGTTGTTGTTGCTTTTTTTCGATGAAAAGTTGTTAAACTGAACCCTTTTTTTCCTCTTACTTTTACGAGCTCCATCTCATTTTATCACAGAACTACAGTACCTTGTGTCACAGGCTCTTGATTGCATCGGGCACGAGAACGGCTTGTACAAGCGAGAAGTCACGCGCGCAAAGTGTGTTTGATATCTTGTTCACGTGTTACTCGCGGATGGTTCTCGCATGGGAAAGATCGCTAACTATCATGCAGTACATTAATTGTTGTGCAAGGCACCACGTGAAGACCTTTTATTCCCCATCATAAATCAGATTTTACTTCTAACTTTCTGGTGAATAAGGCTTACTTAAATCTTTTCGTACACGACTGACCAAAGTGAAAAGAGGAATGAAAGAAACTGCATTGCTAAACCTGAATTGTTATTCAAATGGTACATCCTAATGAAAATTTTTTTTAAAAATGTCTTTTTTTACATGTTGCGAGGTTGAGATATCGTGCTTTTTTCCTACACCACATGAATAATCAAATTCCATTTTTTTTTTTTTTAAGTGCGTATCATATCCAAGCATATCGTTTCTTTTTATTATTTTTGGGAATGATTTCCCTTGCCGCAAATCTCACCATCGCAAACACACGATGCGATAATATCTTAAGATTTCCCTTCCAGCACGTGTTTAGACTGATTACTGCTTCAGAAGGGTTAAAAAGTTGATTATCGCGTACCCTTCTCATGTTACTGGCATGTACCCCATCGATTAAGCCGATTGTGAAACACTGTTCTGCCAGCTGTACTTCCTCTCGGAGAGCGACTTTTTTTCTCTTTTTTTACATGTATTTTTTGGTCAGAGCCGGAAAACCGCAACAGTTTCCCTTCCAGGATTTCCAATTATGCTGCTCAGACAGTTCACCGTTATTTAATTATGTCTGAAAAGTCTCCATGCTTGTGGTCGCCGGGCAGTTTAAGTCTTTTAAAATTCTTGGCTCGCAAAATCAGTTACTCGCCCCTTTTCATAAGTGTTCCAAATTTTCCATTCAAGATGTGTTTCAGTTCGTCTTTAATTCAATTTGAGCTCGTAATTAAGTTTGCGTTCGGAGGGTCTTTTTTTAGTTGACAATCGGCCGGTGATATTCATGTTTGAGTTAAAAAGTTTCAAATTGGTGGGCTTGCGTCAGCACAATCGTCATCGGCCCATATAACAGATGATAGAATTACAAAAGGGGACATTTCTATAGTAGCAGAAGGCTGATATTTTCAAGTTTGTCAAATGGAATGTTTCAATCTTTCCAAACCTGCCGACTTATTTCCTCTTTTTCAACTTTTAAGTTTCCTTTTGGTCAATTGAAACCGACTGAAAGTATATTTATTCCACAAGTGGCCTTATAGGTGATTTTCTTGGAAGCCTTATACTGAATCCTCTTTAATTGAGGTTTCAAACCCCACCCAGCTCCGATTTTGCGTTTGGATCCTCTACCAAATAAGCCGCGAAAAAAATAAAACAGCAACAAAAGCAAGATAACTGTTATGCAACAATTTTTTCCTAGCCCTTGTAAAAAACTATCACGCTCATACGTGTCTCATGGGATTCAGCCCACGCATAGGGCCGAAGCTCGTATTTATCACAGGTGTCAACGCCATTTTTATGGACTTTTTTGAAGCAAGCATTGCGAAATTTACCTGCCAAGGTTACCGATAACGATTAAACATCGTAGTTGCGAAAGCGTGGGGAATTGCCAAACCTTAATTAGCGTGGAAATAAATGTGATGTAGGCAGAGGAAATGTGCCAAGTAATTGACAGCACGCGTTTGTGAGTGATATGTTCTAGAATAATCATGGAACATTTCAAGGTGGTCCAGTTAGACAGCAAGAGGTTATGGGAATTCCTATTTTACTTGCCCTTTGGCTTCAATGTAATACGAAGACGGACATATATGCCTAGACAGTGATAAATTCGTTAGTCGATTCTGGCATCGGGAGATGACATTTTTTATGTTTAAAATGCAGGTAATCGCGCAAATGTCAGATTAAAACTATTTTTCAGTTAAGTTAGAGTTCACTATTTTTTCATACCTGCCATTTGAATTAAAAATAAAAAAAATTGCGCATCAAGTGTTGTCAGGTTTTGATGCTCATGCGGATAAGATTCGTGCACCGTTGATAAGTGCTTAAGATTACCATGTTAACGACAGAGTGTTATGTGATTCGCTGTGCTCGGTTTAACAAGCAGTTCTCCATCAACTTCCATGGAAATCGATTCAAACTTACGAGACTCCAATGTAGTACCGTCTAGATTTCGATATTGTGACACTTATTTAAGATTCGTGCGTTATTGAGAGAGCAAACGGGTATAGGATATTAATGAGGGTGTGTCGTGAAATTCGCCGTGCAACGTAAGACGATACCAACCTCAAGTCTGGATTATTCACCTTACTATCATATCACATAACCGTGGGCATGGGTCACAGGTGAAAAGCGCGGTAATTTGGGTATTTCCTGGCGGTATTTATCGCTTCAAGCGATTTCACGCGAGTTACTTTGGATTTCTCCGATCAACTGCAGATATCTAAAGTTATCTTCTTTGTCTAAGCCGAATTGCGCAACCCACGCAGTTATTTTCCTTGTGTTAGTGATAGGAAAGCCAGGGCGATCAGTCGATGGTAAACCATCTATCTGCAGCTTTTTCGTCCTTGAGTATCGTCTGAGAGTCTATAATTGATCTAAATTGGTTTAAAATAAGTACAGTATTTAAGTTTAAGACCTTATCTTAATTTCTTTCTCTGAAAGCTATCCAAGGGGAATTCCACGAAAAATCTTTTCGCTCTGTTTCATTTCTTCACCTGTACAACCCACATTCATTTAGATCTACAAGTTAATACTTTCTTGCTTACTTTTAGTCATCATGTTGAAAATCGTTTCTCATTTAGAAGCATACGTTTCCTTCCTTTCATTAATTAGCCATAATAACATTGCATGACTTCTGGTGAAATAACCCTGACAAAATTAGCAAGGATCGCGTGTTAACTGCCGGCATAGGTCAGAATGATGACTTGAAAAATGAGAAAATTTTTCATTGTCAGAAAGGTTGGTTACCGGACACCTTTCAGACGCTCGTGGCGTTGTGTTGAATGGTAGATTCTCTGAAATACGACGCAATTTTTTGAAATTTGTCGCTGCACGCAACTTGAAAATAATTTTTTTTTTCTTTCAATGGTTAATCTCAAGTTTAAGTTAAGACTCTTACTTGAGAGCAATGACAGTTGTAACAACCTAGGGATGGAAAAACGTGGGATTATATTTAGAAATATGGCCATGAATTTCATAAGGGGGGAGGGGAGGGAAGGGAAGTATGTTACAATAGACACCAGCGAGGAAACGGGGATTTAAAATGGAGAGTCTTGAAGTGAATACGCAGATCTGCTCTTTCCCTTCAAAGACAATAATACAATCATATAAAATTGAATTATTTTGGAAAGAAACTCCTGCAAGCTGTTGGAAAGCTATGAAAGCTTAAGACTTCACGCCCAGATGGCGACCGAAATTTCAATTTTACCAGAGACAAAAATACTCGTAATTGCGATAAAGTACGTAACAAGTTCTTATTATAGAAAACCTTACGTCAATACAACTTCGGTAATCGGAGAACTTACAGACTGAGATCAGATTTTACTCACAGCAGTGTTTGACTGGAGGTATAGCATATTCTTTCAGCTCAGCCGTATTAATGCTTATAAATTTTTCAAATTTCAACCAAAAGTTTCTTGCGCAGAGTTTAAACTTTTTCTTTTTCAATAGTCCCTCCTTCACCCTCGCATTTCCCCCCAGAGTTTACGCGACTCCAGGATAAATTTTTGTTTGCCCATTGCTGATGGCTCGCGCGGCAGATCACGCTGCGAGAGTGTTCGTAGTCTATCGAGTGAACCGAACCATAGCAAAAGGAAACATTTGTGACCGAAATATATGATAGTTATTTGGGTTCTGTTTTGAATTTCCTCTGCGGTTTGACTTTCCTTTCAGCTTCTATTTTAAAAGAGTTAATTTGAAGTTATCTCGGCCACCCTTTCTCATAACTTCTGGAAGGGACGGGAAACGGAGACATTTAGGGTTTCCCATTCAAGTTAGTCTCTCGTCAAAAGTTCATATAAATATGACAAGAGTCAGATTTAGGAGAAACCTTCGACGTGGTAGACTAGTTCAAGATCAGCATCACGGAAATACATTCACTCAGTACAAGAACTACATGGTAGCAATAAGAAACTTGCCAAAATATTCGTCTGGATCCTGATGGCCATCTGACTCTGTAGCCTTTGTTAAAAGTGTTTAGTTATCTATATCTTTACCGCTCACTCTTGGCTATGGTAAGTTATTTTTAAATCAGTTTTATTCTGTTTCGATTAACGTGAACCCACTTCGCATCGCTTCTTATAGACAAATGCCTGATGTTCAACATTATATTCGAGTGATGTGAAGCAAAACAAAAGCGACAAAATTAGCAAAATCGTCGCTCTGACAAAGGGTGGATTCTCGAGATGTCAGTTTTGGAAACTTTAGGTTGGCTAATTTAGGGCATTATCAACTCAGTTGATAAAACCAAATTATCAAACAATTAGAAACACGTTTTGTTCTTGGGTCCTTTATCCACTTTATTAGTAGGAAAAAAAAAATCTCTTTTGCAGTTACCGCAGTTCCTCGCTTGACCGACTTTTTGCCTACTCGAACTAATTAAGTCACCAAAAAGGTTTCCTTTCCCAACATCTGTGAACTCGAAATCTCCGTTATATCCTAGTCTTTTCGTTTTTATTGGCAGTGCGGGCTACTAAAAGCTAGACCCTCCTGTACCAAGTGAAACTTCTAGATTTTTTTTTCTCCCTTCAACAGCATTTTAAACGGAGTCATTAGCGGAAATAATTCTATTATAAATTCAATAATTTATGTACAGATTACTCCTTACAAATAGTTCGCCTCAAGTACTTTCATTGTCATGTGCGCTATTTTAGAGTCAATAAATCACTTTTGATGGGATGAAATGAGTTATTACGATGAAGCCGGCCGGTATCCATTCACCTGAATTAACCTCGACTCGTTCACCGTCATTTCGCTAAGAATAACGACTAGACTTTGTAATTGCAAACGGCGTTTTTACTTGATACTTACAAATATTGGCTCGCGTTTTTACACATAATGATTGTAAGTATTATGTAATTCAGAGTGGTTTATTAATAACGGACTATAACCTTGGCATGTAGGCTCTTGGCGGTGTCACAAGTGATTATTAATATGCCAAGTTCTCCAGCAGTCTCAGAGCCTTGCTTATTTTAGCAGTTCCGAGAGCTGAGTGTTTTTTTTTTCAGTGTTACAGCATGCAGGATATTGTCTATTACACCGGAATACCGTGATAAAGAGACCGTGACAGTGTATTTCAGAGAAGCTTGCTTCTAAAGTACCGTATGCAGGCATTTTGCACGGAAACAATGATTCTGAATTTATCTTGTTTTCGCGAGTAATGTATGTAATAGATTTTAACAAGAATTCGGTACTTTTTGGCCAAGGTTGTTATATATTGCGATAGCGGTTTTGACACCGTATTGCTTCCGATCTATTCTTCTCCACACTTCTCCGTTTGGTTTTCGGGTTTCGATAATCATCTTGTTACCAGGCGCTAGGCACCGCTTTTATTCCGATTTTCAAAGAAGAGAAATTTGACAAAGCAGTGGGAATTGTGTCTATGCTTATAATCAGTGGAGCATTTCGTTTTAGTTTGTAGACATTCTACAACTTTACCGAAAGAACTATCAAACACCATTTCCAAAATTCTCATACTTAGGAAGGGAAAAGTTTAGTACTTAAGCAAAACACGTTTTCCACCAAAATAGCCACAATACGTGCCAAGCATTTAATAAACTTGAGATTGATGCGCGCCACAATAAAGGTCGCACTCCTTTAAGATAAGGTGTGACCATTCTACCGGAAGACCGCAAGAACTCAAAGAAGGGTTCGTCCATTGTTTTTCCACTAATAACAGGAAACTGGGATTATTTTAGGAGACGTTTAAACAATTTAGATTTTAATTTCATCTATTCATCGTGTACGATATTTAACTCAAAACTGAGAGGTGGGTTCTGGCTCCAAGAGCAAACAAATCACCTCGGGGCGAAGGGCATATCGACAGACACTTGGCTAATTGCAGCGTTTGGGTTCTTAATTCTCTGTGGTCACTTTTCCGCTGCGCTGCAATCTTTGCGGGAATATAATTTGTGCTTTTGGTTGCAATAATAAACAGTTTAAAGGAAGTCGAATGTCCAGTATAGCATGTTCAGAAACAAAAAACCAAGTAGATAATCGGTATTAAATGAAGAAAGAAAAGACAATAAAGGCCAACAGGATTTTAGCAAAGCTTCAGCAGTGGTTGAAAAAATTGTTACGTAAATAAATAAATAATCGTCAGCCTAAGCCTAATGAATGTTGTGGACGTCTCTATGTTATTTTCTGGTGTGCTACGCTTTTGATCAGTGACTGCGACCATCTTACAAAATAAATGGTACAGGCTATGTTCGTTCTTCACCTATTTTAACCGCAACATGATGACATTCACAACACAGCAAAGACGCTTTTTTAACTTGAACACATATGTAACAATACGCCGAACCCTTTAAGTACTCTCTATGTAAACGTTCTATATTTACATAGAAAACTTTTATTCATGGGATCACGATGTTTATTTTTCTCGCAAAAGAATCTTGATTATCGACCTCTTGTCGACAGTTTCCGACTTCCTTCTTCATTTGGGACAAATAGTAGCTTCGTTTTAAATTGTGACAGTAATAGGCATTGATATTCTTTCCAAATCTCGTGCAACTATGCATGTTCTCTGTTTTTCCTTATTTTTCTGGCCCAAAATATTTCTAGAAATACAAATCATGTTGGTTTACAAGTACAAACTTGTTTGGCTTCACTCAACAATTCCCTCAGATATGATGAAAATTATTGTGGGGTGTATAAAATAGTTCGTCACCCAACCCCCCTCCACTCCCCCTATCCTAATTATCTGCGTCGAAGTACGAGGTAAAGGAGAGCACGGCGATGAAAAGTGCGTTGACAAAAGCCCGGGCTTGGCAGTTTCTTTCCTAACTGTCTTCAGTTGCCTTTATATTTAGATTTACCCGTTTGGTCAAATAAGATTATAAACGAACGGTACATTGAGGGATTAAGAAAATCAAGTTTTTAACGAAGGGGTGCTATGAAACATGTTGACCTTTCGTAATACTTTACTATTTTTAGTCTGGAAGTGCTGTTGGATTTTGAGGTCAATTCCTATGGCAAGAAACTGATTTAAGCTGTTTTGGCGATCCGTTAAGATGGGCCGAACTTTTTGTGCGCTTTGGGATAACATCTGGTTTTCGTCAAAAAAATCGTGTTTCTTTCAGAACATGTTACCTGTTTCATTTCATGATTACCTATCAGCACTCGAAAATACTTGTGGCTAAGCCGACAATGTGACATTAAGGGCTCATTAAATGCTAAAAAAAGGGGAGTAAATCTGTGCTTTCTGCCGTAGTTTTATAATCTTTTCAAACTTGAATACTTATTTACTCAAGTTTTCATCCTAAATTTTACCCACAGCTTTTATTCAAGCTTTTTTTTGTATGTACATCACGTGATCATGCCAGAGGGGTCAAAGAAAACTGATCAATAAAATTTCAAAGAATTTTGTGCAAAATTTTAGGAACACGCCACATCAGATTTAAGCATAGGGAGAAAAATGCTAAAATCAAGGGAATTATTTGGGTATTAATCCTTTAATTGAATGTAAAAACACGTGAGTTTAAACTGCTGAAAAGTGTATGTGGGTCTCAAGAAACACTTTTCGTGTCTTACATTTTTAAACTAAAAGAGCAACCTTCTTTGTATAACAGCGTTATCATTAAATCTTACTCAAAGAAGATTTACGGGAAATAAACTTTTAGGACACGGATTAGTCTTGCAGGAAATCTTCTGATTACACCGAATTCGGTAAAAACTAGTCCATTTTCTTGGCGCTCTAACAAAGTTTTTCACAAAATAATTTGTAAGAAAACTGCTCTTACTTAAACAAAATCCACTATTTTTCATTCCCTTTCTTCTTTATTTTCTCTTTGTCTTTTTGTTTTCTTTCAAATCAAACAGCAAACTATCGCTCACGCTAATTTCGAAAATAATTCTCTAAATCCTCAGTGGCTGTTCACGTTAGCTAACATTTGAAGTGACGCTAACACGATCACTCCTAAAGAAAACATTTTTCAAAGATTTTATCTGTTAGTTTTTGGAAAGAAGATAAGCTGGAAACAGGCAACTTACATCTGTGCTTTGCACCCATTTCAAAGTATTTTTTTACCGAACTGTGGTTTTGCCGTCAGTTTACTGTGACTGTAATTACTAAACGCGTAGCCTAGGGCTTCTAGCACACTTTTTTTTTGCGGTATGTGCTTGCTTGGAAAGCAACGGTTTCTTTTGGCAATTTGAAGAGGTTCCCCGCTGGGTTATGCTCTATTACAGTCAAATATAACAAGCACGAACATTCTAGAACATAACTAGACAAGATAGAACATTAACACCCCAAGGGGAGCAAACAGCAGTTTTTCGATTCCCTACCGGCATTCTAACCCCAACCCAGTCTGTTACGTCAAGAATGTTTGGAACTACTAACTGAAAATATTTTATCTCGTTTAAGCTGTGTGTGGTTTTCGTAATCTCGACAGATACTTTAGTGATCACTTGCGGGTACTGAACTTAATCGTGGAAAACTTTTATCGGAAAAATTAAGTATGGGGAAAAAACATTATAACACTACCTCAGAATGAACATTTCATGTCTACCTCCCTTAACAATACGATCTAAAATTAACAAATTGATAGCTATAAATTGAGAGGTGTGTCCTTCTGTATCATTTTCCTTCCATCTCTAACTGCAGGGTGTACATCCCAAAAAAGCTATTTATTCAGCAAGCTGTGCCTACAGACCTGGTGAAATATTGTATTTAGAACACTAGGGTAAGTTTAAAGCTAGGCGACATTCGCCCCTCTGTTATAACAGAATTTGTTTCCTCTTGAGTATCTTCGAAAATATTTATTGGTCAATGCTAAGTCTGATAATTAAAATACCAAAGCATAGAAGGTCATCCCTCAATGTTTCCCCGTTTTCAAAGGAAACATCGATACCTTTTTGGTTTAAATTGTGGTGTGATTAGAACAGAGTAAACAAACCATCGGAAATACACCCCCGTACCTTTTTTTCCCCCCGTAACGGAAATACGTCAAACTCTCTAATTTTAGGCACGTTTCTCTTCATCTCGGTTAGAAAATGATCTCTAAAACATACGACCTTCAATTTCCTTGTCCCAAAATAATCGGTACACAGCTTTCTTTCATTTTTTATCAAAACAAGTAGTTTCCCACTGGCAGCAACGGTCATTTTCTTTCTTCAGGGCTCGTCTTACCAATCACGTTGATCAAGTCTTCTTTCGGTGTCATAATAAGACGTGTTTTTTCTTTCTTATCCAAGCATTGTGGTTATAAGCACTCTCTCTTTCGGCTGCCTGTAGGATGCGTTTAAAACAAATACAAGTCTCCGGATTAACCTCGACCGCGGTTAAACTTAAATACAGATATTTCGATACTTGGTCACGCTGACTTGTTTCATTTTCAAAAATCATAGTTACATGAGATGCGGGCTGAACTAGAGCACCTTCAGTGGTCAAATATTTATTTAGCTGAGCATGATGTTTATCCGCCTTCAGAAGCGACAAGATTACAGTTGAAAGCAGAAATGTTTTTGCCAGAGACCGCAATTTAGCCCCAGCGCATGGTATGACGCTTAAATGCGTACCAGACCACAAGTATATGGTATTGAATATCGGAAGTGTTGTCATTAGCGGCAACAAATCCGCCTGCAGCTTATTTACAAAAATAAAAAAAAAATCGCGAGGCCAGAACTGCACCAATATTTTTGAGTAACTAGCCGTTTTCGCTGCCTCCACGATATCGACTTGCTTTTTTTTTCGTGATTTAAAACGACGTATCTTCCATGCAATCAGCATGTAATCCTATCGCCTTCTTTTTATCGTGATTGAAGTCGTATAGTGCGCTCTTCACATATCTTGATTGCGCCGCTGTGACATAGAGATACAGCAGTCAAGCAGTCGTTTGATGGGCTCTGGGTTATTTCGGGTAGAAACAGTTTCCCGTCTAGTCGAGGTCTGACCTCCAAAACCATCTGCGTTTATTCCGAGTGGGAAATATTGCCCAATGGTGGCGAAACGTGGTATTAAAGAACTTTACATGTAGCATAAATAACCGTCCTGACATCAGGATTGTAAAAGTTTGCGATTTAACACGTCACCTTGTGTTTGAGCACTTTCTCAGGCCTCAACTTCTCCGTGACCCGAACTGGTTTATTTTCAAAAACACATGCAGACGTTAATAGCGTTGAAAGAAGAGTGTCAAGTTGCGACTTGTCAAATTTATTTGCCCTCTCGCCTCTGTAAATCTCACAATCCGCCGAAACTGCACTGATTTGTACATACAACAGGCGTACGTAACGTAAGCTTAATATCAAACGCGAGTGCTCACTTATTTGCTCGTGAATAGGTATTTCAATAAGGTTAATTCACGCGGGCGCTTACGACATTTGTTCCACCTAGCTTTCTGTCGCCCTTTCCTGTTATTTTCCTGCAGTATATATCACCGCTTCCCGCACGCAGATCCTTTACCTACGCAGAATTTTTGCGCCGTTAAGATTTTTCTTTAATTTTTTTCCGTTGTTGAGTTTTTCGCGCTCAAGGCTTGAGCACTGTGCTGCAACTGTAATTGTAAAAAGGCCCACTCTAACTCTGGCTTAATTCGATACTGTAAGAGATGTCATATTGAAGTCACCCCACCGCTGCGTCGCGTCAGCCGATCTCCAGTTTGATTCAAGAATGAAAATTTTCGCAACAGTTCTGTCATCGATACATGGAAGACACACGGACGGCAATAAGGCTATTAATTATCGCAGACGAGTATAAACAGTATGAAAAGCCCACGCATCCTGCGCGTAGGACAAAAGAAAGTTTTACTCGAAATTCTCTCACACTACAACAAAGCCCAAAATAAAACTAGGTTGCCGTGGCTATTAGAGTAACACGTTCTCCGCCCACGTGGCTCGTGACAGCTGACCAATTACAACGCTTTCGTAAGTGGTTTCAACCCACCTAAGTCCAGCGGGTGTTAAGGTCCTCAAAACAAGTCATTTGATTGGCTGCGGTTTGCCCAGTGTCCAATCAGACTGCGCGGTAACATAATACACCGTCTCGGTTCATTGGTCGTGATATTATTATATCTGTGTTTTGAATAACTATACGCCAATATTCGAATTGGCACGAAGTTCGATTTTTCGTCTGGAGAAATTCAGTCTCGTTATTGTGAGAGTTCAAAAATAAGAAAGTTGCCTTGTTGTAGTACTCTAGCCGATAAACATGACAGAACAGACGAACGGCGAAACCAAAAAGAGCGACTCAGATCTTGTTCAGCCGAAGAATATGGACTTGAGCAGCGCAATAGCCACTGCGGTAAATCATGTCCTAGATGGTTACGACTGGTCTTTAATTCCACTACCTGTGAGAGTAAACGGTGGACATAAACATAAACCGCACGTGAAGAGACCCATGAACGCTTTTATGGTCTGGGCGCAAGCAGCTAGAAGAAAATTAGCTGATCAGTATCCCCATCTACACAACGCTGAACTGAGCAAAACGCTAGGGAAACTTTGGAAACTGCTCAACGATGCTGAGAAGAAACCGTTTATCGAAGAGGCCGAGAGACTCAGGCTGAAACATAAGAGAGAGCATCCCGATTATAAATATCAGCCGCGAAGAAAGAAGCAAAAAGGCAACGGAGGTCCTGATCAACCGGAGGCAACAATCTCAGCTGATGATCTGTTGAAAGTCTTAAAAGGTGATACCCAACTGATGCCCAAATCAGGATGCAGCCAAGACGGCAACTGCGCGAGTCCAGAAAGTAGTTTAAGCGGTGAAGAAGCCAGTAGTCCAGGTTCCAGTAGTTCAGCCACTTCACCGCCAACCACGCCGACTGCCACTGTCAAGTTGGAAGGTGGATTGAAATTCTCTGAGGCAAGCGTGGCGGACCATGAAATCCACGGTCCTTCTTCCAGCTTTGCCGCGTGCCCGAAGAAAACAGAGCCGAACGGAAGCAGTGACAGCAACAGCAATAACGCGCTTGATTTTCACGTTGAAATGGGTGACCTAACCACAGATCTAATGGTGGACACTACAGAATTCGATCAATACCTGCACTCATACACTCAGCCACTGCTCTCAAACCCTCCTTCCTCAGCTTCATCGGTAACCTTCACTTCTCACGGCTTCACTCAAACGCACGGAGCGTCCAAGTTCGTGACAAATAACAATTCTGTCTCGTCCAGCTACACAGAATTTATGGAGCAATTGCAGAAGCTTCCTTCCTCGTACCCGCCGAATCAAGTCGCTCCCTCGGCTCTGCAGCAGAGGAACCAACCTGACAATGGCGCGTTCCAATTCTCGTTCGGCGACACCGAAGTAAGTGGAAACAGTTCTCGACCGTTCACAATTTCCGATGTCCCTTCAATTGTTATTCCTGCTTCGACAACCTCTGCAGCGCAGAACCCGCAGTCATCTCCTTCCCGTATGCACACGCTTGTTTGGAAATGAAGGTTTTGAAGGATCACGAACATTACGAATTTATAGCTCCTGTGGAGCGAGCATTTTAATTTAAAATGAATTTCATTGCATGTCTTCTGATTTTAGAAGCATCAAGGTTTTTTCTACACCCTACCGCGCGCGGGTATTACACGGTTTTAGAAAAATGAACATATTTCTTTTGAAAATAACCAAGCAATTCGTGCGCTTAAAGGCAATTTTATTTTATTTTATCTTATTTCAACGAATTCGCTTTCCTCTTTATAAACTTTTGTACAGTGTTATCGTTTTTGCGTCTGAAAGCTAAAAAATTTTTTATTGCTTTACTGTTTTATTCGAGACATTAGCTGACAAGCGAGGAAAAAAGAATGCCAGACGCAAGTGTTCTCCGCTATAGCAAAGCTTCCTAGATTTTAATTTGTCGTATTCCCTTACACTCGAGTGGTTGCCAAAGGAAACTTGATTTGCTATTCAATCCACATGTAAATACTAGATCGACAGGGATGATAGCTTTTGTAAACGTCTTGAAGCAATAACCGTAGAATTATCTATGTTCATTAAAGTCTGCCTTAGGCAGAACTCGCGTTTTTGTTAGATCTATTATTGGCAGAATAAAGTAGTTTTTTGAAGGTGAAACTTTGGTTTGTTGGTGTGCTGCATCTGTTTTATTGTGGTTTCCCTTTCGACTTAGCAGTCACACTTGGATGCGTTCCACTTCGCCAATGAACCTACAAAGCAAATGTGTGTTTAAGAATTTGTAAAGCAGTTTCACTTCGCCCAAGGATCAAACAAACATTAACCGGCAGTTAGGGGGAATGAAGCTAAAACTTCGAGCTTCAAATCGATCGGAAATACCCACGAAATAGTATAAGTTGGCAACCAGATGGATCTGCAGAAAACCGCATTTGTCACATAACATTGATCATGTACGTGCCCCAATTTGCATTCACATAACATTCAATGCGCATTCTCCGTGACAAGTTTTTCAATGGAGAACAATGCCCTAATAACGTTTTAAATCAAAGGTTTGAGCAGTGCATTTCACCATTTTAATTCCACGCTGATATAAAATAAATATCGTAAAGCGGATATGGAGGCGAAAGGTTATGGGCGTCACAACCGGATATCACACAGTGTCTAATCGTCAATCTTGTGAGTGACTTTCCAAAAGAGATAGCCGCTCGTTTTATTTGCAAATTATTAGAGCGCAACAAGGAATAATAACAAACATACTGCTTTTAACGAGTCGAGTTAAAAATTGGTGTCAGGTTTTTTTTCAAATGACTGCAACTCATCACCATTGTGAAGCGGTTTGAAATTTTCTCTCTTTTTTTTATCAAAAGGGCAGCGAACCGGAAGCTTCGATGACCGGTGTTTGACATAAAAAATTATCGTTGCGAGTCGTGAAGTTGACACCGAATCTCAACAAAAAAAAACATACCTGCCAGAGTTAACATCAAAGCTATTTTTTGAAGATATGAATCTGCTAGAGCCGGTAATTAAGAACAGAAAACACACTAGAGGGACGTAAGCGACACGCAAGCCGATATGCCTTAACATTATACAGCCACTCTGAACACATTGCGATAAAGTAGTGGGTGATCATATGTGTCTAGTCCTGTCTAAGTTTGACTTATATTACCAAAGTAACAGATTTCGAGGCCTGTGAACGAACTCGAAAAAGTGTGTCAACACGACAGTTCGAAAATCCTGCGTCACGAAAATGAATGTTGAACCGATTTACTTGGTATATCGTGCTTGTTTAAATCACCGCTCAGATTTTAGTATCGAAATCACGAATCCAGTGTGTTGTCACGAATTTTATTGTGCGACCCCCAAGAGAGATTCAGACAATTCTCTCTAGCATCCGTTCGAGACATGATGTTTTGGCATGTTTGTAGAGATTTTTTAAATAAAATTTGAGACCCGAGCGGTCTGTAAAGTGTAAAGACCGCCGCATTGCGATTTTCTTATTCAAGAATTTTGATTTCGCCTCAGGCGAAAAGCGGGTTGATTATAGAACAATATTTTGTCTCTGATTTTGTCTAAAGCTGATTTCACGGACAAATAGCTCATTTTGGCATGTGGGTTAATAAGAGGCGTTTCTTATATTAATATGTCCCTTTACCTAACATGCTTTGTTGAGTGACTCCTAAAGGCCGACACTGGATTATTCGGATATATCGCTGTTGAAGTTGGAGACTGGACTGAAATCGGTTGCACCGCGGGTCAGATCAGTAAACATTTGGTCCCTCAGACAGCAGGGATTTACGCGAAAAGGTTAAACAATAACAGATCAACGCAGAAACATAACCAGTCGAGTAAACATGGATGAGTTTGTTTTTGGAGTCGAATTCTTTACTTCTCCGTCTTAAATTCTTTCTGCAAAGATCGTGGGACGATTCGTGCAGATCGGGCCATGTCTAGCTATGCTTGGGTGTAAGTTGACCTGGCAATTTGAATGGCGGACTGCTATGATCTCTTAACTGCGGGAGCTCCATAGAAAATCTTGCCATTCGTTAACTAAATGAGATACGTTTGGAAAATCGAGATAAAAGACGACATTGAAATATTGCACTTGAGTGCGTTTGAATGGAGTGTTTTAAACGATCTGCCAGTTTGTTAAGACCCCTTGCGTACTCACGTTATCAAAAAATCTGGTCGGCATGCAGGCCTTATACAATTACTTGCAAATCACGAGGTTTTCTTCAGATGAGACCCAACATATTTCAAATTTATTAAGGCTGCTGCTTTCCAAATTTCATCGATGCTTAAGTGATTGGCGCAATATTGAACACCATGTTGAAATTAATCTGAAGTTTTGTTACACTATTTAGATTGGCGCGTTCACCATCAAATCTTTTATAGATCTTCGGCAATCAAAATAGTTTTAAATTAATCAGTTTAGTTGTTCCCTTAACATGTTGGTTTTCGTATGTGATTAAAAATTAGTTTGATGCTTGATGGCGGGTCGCGAGACCTCTGCTTAATTGAATTCGAAATTTTAAATGTAATCTATCATATGATCAATTAGGGCTATCAATCTCGTGAAATGTTTTAAGCCTAATCACGTTCGGCCACAATTGTGGCAGACGACACGCCATCGAATCACGAAATTAAGATATTTTTAGTCACTAATTTTCTCACTCAGTAACTCTGTCGAGACATCTGCATGGTAAGTTGTAAAATACGAAATTCCTTTTAGAAATTTTTAACTGTACCTCACCGAATTATTAAAATAAGAAGAGCTGAATTTTTTTTCTTGATGGCGAATTAAGCGATTATCGTCTAATCATGAAAAAATTCCTTTAGTGGCAAACCATTCATACTTTGTGCGACGGTAAGGAGAATATTGCTTTTGAGATGCGAGTTATCTTAGATCGCAGACAGAAAAGTATTTTAATCTTCATTTGTATTCTCATAAGTCAGTTCAATTTTTTTTTCGGAATATTTGACAAGAAGCTAGCAAAGAATCCAGCACTTCTTTGCAAAGTGTGCAGCTAGATTGTTCTATGAAAGTGGATCTCTTTAAGAACCTGTTGAGTAAGCACTTTGACACATGCTAAAACGCTCGACCAATATTCACAGGAACAAGCTACACGGAACTTCAATACTCTATAAATACGAGTAAGTACAACGATCTCCTTTTTGTTATTAGAAATCAATCAACTTAGTTAACCATATGAGTAATGTAAGTCAATTATGGGGTAAATACTATACAAGTACGGCACTACCCAACTCTACTATACTATAAACTGTGTTTCAATCAGCTGTTTTGACAGACTGTGCTTGAAACCGATATGAAACTAGTCATCTATGAAAATCTAGGCCAGAACTGTGCGTGGATCGTATGTAGTGTACTGACGGGACCTTACACATCATCCTTGCTTGCTATCTGATATGGAGAATTGTGATTGAGTTTATCTCTCTTTACAACTTGTCATGCATTTCTTTTATCCAGTTCTAAAACCTCGTGACTCTTCTTGCAAACAGTATGCAAACTTATTAATTTACCACTTGGCTGAGTTAGCTGAGCGCCAAGGACTAAATACTCTGCACCACAAATTTCAACTTAGAACAATTTTCATCATCGGAAAAGTAAACGGTTCGAAATTTCTCATAGATACTAATGAAAGTTTGAAGAGGAGCACAAAAGGGCACAGTAAAAAATACCCAGCTGGTGAGCGACACTGAAGTGCAGCTCAACATTATTAAATTCAAATTCAACTGCAAATTGAAATTTTCCTCCTCAGCAATCCATAGGGTTCTCTTCCAACAAATCATTGGAAATTTGTTTTCTTTACGGGGTATTACATAGCCTTAGTTTTGTTACTGTCTCTCTGAATTGATCGATTTGTGTGTTTATCGCTAAAGTAACCACCTCTATCATGAGGTAAGATGCCAAAGAAGTCCGTGACTTAGCGATGGAGTCCCTGATGTGGTGATTTATGTTGAATATCTTAAGGCCACGGATTCAATTCTATTTACTTGGTCACACTTTCGATTGATTTCGTTTTTAAAAATAAATCTTTCCTTGAGTTTTCAACCCAAATGGCGACGTTACGCTATTTTTAATCACGTCACGCATGTGAATCCCTAGGTCACGCTATCGTATCAACAAGTCACGCTATAGTAATAACAGGTCACGCTATCATATCAACAAGTCACGCTATCGAATCAACAAGTCAAGCACGTCTGATTTAATTTTAGCGACGCAATTGTTCTCTAGATATGAAACAAACAAATTTCTCAAAAAACATTTCGTTATTCGGACGTACATCGCCCTATTTTTTGTCAATTCAGCCGAAGCATTTGGTTTTGTTACGGGACGTTTTTGTTAAAGTAACTTGGTCAAGTCACCCAACGTTGCAGTCAGTGTGCGATTTAATTACATGTTGGTCCGAATTTGATGGACTCTTTGAATTATTTCAGACGATCCAGTCAAGAAATATTGTCAACGTTTGCTACCTGGACCTAAACATCTCAGCTAATTTCAGTGCTGCAAGGTCACAGAACCTGAATGGATCCTGTTAGACAAAGAGCAAGTCACGCCAATCACATCGATCCGGCAACGAAATAATATTGGGCTAAACATTCTTTAGATCAAGCCATTTTAGGTTATGTTGATTCAGCGTGGGTTAGTTCTTAATGAATGTATATCTCTTAGTTTACGCATATTTAGGAACACGTGCTCAGTCACACAATGCACTTACTGTGATTCTGTGACATAATAGACCTGAAGGGGGCACGGTCATGCCATTTCAGGTGATTTTGTGACGAAGTGATCTAACGTTGGTCCGGTCACGCCGAGGTAATTCTGCGTCAATTAAGGTCATTTCCTGTCTAATAAAAATAAATATGAGATCTGCGACAGATACACACACACGGCCCACACGACATTCGAATCTAATCAATCTGTTTTATTAGAAGCTTCTTTTGGATCGGATGCGTCACGCTATCCGTCCTACGAAAGATGATCTTCAACGGGCTAAGTCACGCAATGTTTGGTTTTCTTTCCCGGTTCATGCACAAAAAATTTTTCTATGTACACTATGCAATTTTGTTACTGATCGGCTGCAAAAGTCTTGCTTTATTGGGCTCACAGTCAACGTGAGGTCGCGTTGTGAGCAAACTGCAATAAGGTCACACAGTCTTATTATTTTCATCGAACCTCCTTTTCCTTTTTTTTTGTTTTTTGTTTTTTTAAATATTGACTATATATATGACTTAAATATTGACTACAGAAAACTTCAATGCAGTGAACTGAAACCCAGAATGCCGAAGAAAAGCCTCAGATTAAAGAAAATATTATACATTTTGTCACAAACGAAGGATTGAACCTTCGGAGGTTGGGAAGTTAGATTTTTCTTGATCCTAAGCTCGTGCAAAAAAGGAATGACACCTTTCTCCATTTGAAAAGTGAGCTCAAAATTTATCATCTTTCTTACTCTCTAGTCTTTCATTGTTTATGTTTACAGACGTTTACATGGCGGAGAGAGTAGAATATATTTTTAACTATACGAATTGCAGTAAATTTTTTAACAGTTTCTTAACTGAAATAACACAAAGCTGAATTTCAGTTGAAAGATTATCGAATCGAGAGAGTGCTGTACAGTTAAGTACAATACAGTTGTCATCTTTCACGAACTTGGGATGAAAATAAATTTTAAGTACCCCTAGGGAAGATTTGAAATCGAGGCGTTCGGATTTCGCAGTTAGATGCTCTATCACTGAGCTCCAGGAAAATCTACGGTAAATCAGGGTGTTAGAAGGCTCGTGTCTGACAATGTAGAGAGAACCGTATGTGACTAAAACAAGAATGACTGTTGAGCTTGGTTGTCGAATAAAAGGATACTAGTTTGATGCTAGCATTAAGTTCGGTTTCGATTAAAATTAAGAACCACCGTTCGGGAGATTGCGAATTCTCATTTTGCGGTTGTTGCTTAATTCGTTTTTTCATTTGCTTTGTTTTTGTTCATCCATTGCCGTCATAATTGTGTAATGAGACGATTTTGCTCAGAGTTAACAGATAGCTTTGTTTTAAGGTCAAGGTAAGCAAGACTGCTGAAAAACAATGTCAAATGACAAGCAAAGGATATCTAATATCTCACTGCCGAAACTGCAGTCCAGATGGGGTGTGTAGTTGATCATAATAGGATAAGATAAAAGTAGTCAGCAAAGTGCTCTCTCCTAATCTAGTCTAGCCATTTTCAAGAGCCGCGTTCTACTTCAGAAACAGGGGTAGGGAGTTAAAAGAAAAAGCGAGACTCACATGACGTCGATTCACCTTGTTTGAAAATCCGAGACCATGACTAATCGATTTTTAACCAAACAACTCCTTATTTTTATCGTCGACTTTACTTAGATTTTTGGAACGCTCTACTAACCACATTAAAATATCGCTATTGGATCTTTTGCGTTTGTTTTGTGGTATGTAAGACACTATATCGCTCTGGATATTTTCAAACAACAGTATGTGCAATACAAATGCTACCATTTGACCTTTACACTCGAGCATGTGGAAAAATTTCAGACTTTGACTTTGATTATCGGGAAGGAGTGTAAGACTTCGCGACAGAAATGAAAGGCTACCGAGATGTCGAGATGGGATAAAGAGTTGGCAAGACCCGCGATCTTTCAAAGTACAGTTCAACACCCTTAACATGGCTGATTGATCTGCTTGGAGGGTCAATTCTAACAGCCGACAGAGGGACTAATTCTGGCCGAGCCAAGCCGCCCCTATTTTTTTGAGTGCTAACCATTTCTCATCTCGATCAAACGAGGACTGCTAATCAGTTTATGCCCGTGAGGTTTGAGGACTAAGTGATGCAGACGATATGGCTTTGAAAACTCGCGAGAGAGCACAATTCAGTAACACAATCGTAAACACAAAAAAAGGACTCTTTTCCATCCATTTCCACGTAAGAAGCTGTTGTTTAACTTTGGTCAAACCTCGTATGTGGAAAACACTTGAGAAAATTAAAGCTGCGAGGAATTTTTTTATCGGAGATCAACAAACGTCATTTGATGAATTTGCCAAAAGTCCACGATGAGTCCCTCGGCAGGGACAAAACTTTCCTCGTAAGTCAGACGAGCAAAATATCCGATGTTAATAGTCTTCCTTAGTAAAACTCTGATTCGACCCCATGCAAATCTGATTTGGATCGATTAATTTTGAGATGCTTCGAAACAACAAGAATCATCAAAATTCTGCCGAAAAAATGAAACGAACGAGACTTGGTTGCATATAATCTGCAAAGTTCACTATGTGAAACAACACCTCCTACGTAAAAATTGCTTTTATCTCCAAAAAACTTGCTTTCTTTTTGGTGATTGACTCTTATTTCCATTTACAGCAGCCAATGAGAATTTGGTTTTACATCCGGAAGATACCGCTACTAACGAATTTCTCGATGTTATAATTGCAGGTAAAATTGAACCTCTCCTTGTTCGCAAATTTATTTTCGATTATCACGTGGAAGAACGAAATTTCTGGATTCTTTTGCTTTCGATGGATTGAAAAACTTCAGATAACTCTCAACCTAAGCGTTTGATATTTTAAAATAATGTATTCTTTCCAACATCTGAAAAAATAGGTATTTTATCGTTGGATTTATATGTGCGGTGTTTTCCTTAAGCAAATCGACATTAATTAGTGCCTTTTTTTGCAATTTTTTTTCGAAACAAATAGTTTCCTAG